>NC_054381.1:71218830-71525913 GCF_017654675.1 Xenopus laevis
GGGGAAAAACCTGGTGGGCCCCCGGCTCTTGTGGGCCACACCGGCCCAGATCTGCAGGATTCTTCCTGCTGCGACTTGGAAGATGGCGCCCATGAGCTCTGCTGTGCTACTCTGCATAAATAAGTGAACATGTTGTCCAGGGGCACTTTCTGGAATAATGTACTATGAGGGTAGGAAGCAGGGACTATCTAGGGTAGCAGATGAGACTTTTTATTGGGGTAGGCTTTAGTTCTTCTTTAAACATGCAATATCCTCCATAACTGTACCTCTTAGATAGACTTGGAATTAATAGATAAAATGTATCAAGTCCAACTTTTTATATAACAATTGTTTAAAATTGTTGTGAAATAAAGAGCCTACCTTATAGCCCTCTTTTTGCATAACACTACCTTCATGTTTTGAAATTTCTTATATGATCCGGAGTCCCTTGCTCTTCTTTATCATGTAATAAGAATTTGCTTTGATTTTGTTCTGGGTGAACAGTTAGTTATATACCAGTTTTGATCATTAAAGAATTGGTCAGATTGGCTTCCATGAATTATACATTTGCTCATGTTATTAAACTCCAAAATTTTAAGGTGGCCATACATGGCGAGGTCACTAAACAAGCGGATCTTTTCCCAAAATGCCAACCTTGAGGAGGACAATATTGAGCTGATCCAATCATTTGGCCCTGGGGAAGTAGGCTGTCGAGGCAAGGACCACAGTAATCCGATGTGGTCCTCACTCATGTATAGGGCATTCCGACGTCTGATTGGACGACTAATATCTGACCAAAAATCATCCAGATGTTGAGGATTTTCAAACCTGCCCACTCGACATCTGGACAATTTTTGGCCCCATACATGGAACTATAATCTGCCAAATTTTAGCTGGCCATGTTTGATCACCCTTAGTTTGCATCCCTTTCCAATCTGATCTGTCACTTAATCTTTCCTCACTGAAAGTTTTTCATTTTACGAGTTCATTTAAATCACAATGAATGGCATCTAAACTTCTGTTCATCTGTACTTAAAAGAATACTGTCAAACTCATGTACGTAGTATATTGTACCGAGTGTCTTGCAAGATAACTGCTCTCCTTGACACTTCTTCTGAAGGATACAGCTGACAGTCACTGCATATTCATATGGAGAAAACAGACTGAAAACCTAAGAGCTACAGCACACGGAGGGTGAGGGTTATTTTGATGCTGATGTCAGGGAAAATTAACAGTGGTAAAAACACCTATTTCTTCTACGTCCCTCCATGTCAGTACACATGGGGCATTGCCCCTCCCAGACCTGGAGGTAGGACCTATAACATAGCCAATCAAAATGAATCATGACCTATAAGACCACATGACCTCCTCCTTACCACAGTTATTTTTTGTCCTACTGGACAGGGAGGTAGGATCTCCCTCCTCACTTTTTATTTTTTGTTGAATTTTGAGAGAAATCAAACACAGTTTTTGTTTTTCTTTTGCATTTTCTTTTTGTTTATTTATTTATTTATTTTTTACCTCTGTGTAGACACAGAGGGATGATTCCCAGGTAATGGAGAAGATTTTACCTGATGCCTCAAGACGCATAATCTGTAAATTATCGCTTATTGGGAAGAAATGCAGGTGTGGGCATATCCATGGTCCTAGCCCTGTGCTAAAATAGCCCCCCTGCTATATGCCCAGCGAGGCACAAGATTAAATCTAGTGCTTTTTGGGAAGAGACACAGTTGTGGGCTTCCCACATTATTACCTGTGAGCCTTTTGTTTTTTCTTCTGTATTTTTATTTATTTATTTATTTATTTATTTTTGCTTATTTTTTACCTCTGTGTGGACACAGAGGGATGATTCCCAGGTAATGGAGAAGAATTTACCTGATGCCTCAAGACGCATAATCTGTAAATTATCGCTTATTGGGAAGAAGTGCAGGTGTGGGCATACCCATGGTCCTAGCCCTGTGCTAAAACAGCCCCCCTGCTATATGCACAGCGAGGCACAAGATTCAATCTAGTGCTTTTTTGGGAATAGACACAGGTGTGGGCTTCCCACATTGTTACCTGTGAGCTTTTTGGACTCCCCTTTTCTTTTGAGTTATGTGAGACTTTACAGAACTTCTGCAAAAGGGCCGTGGGTATGCATATGGGCTAGTTATAACTGCCTGAAGCTGGTGAGTATGATTCTTCATTATCTACTGTGTGTAGTGCACTGGGAAGTCTGCATGCTAATTAGCTAATTATGTCCCTCAGCTGAGAGCTATTGGGGCTTTGGCTGGAGTTTCCATCCAGCTAATTAGCCACTCTGATAAGGTGCAGGTGTGCCTTCGCCCCGTTTTGCTATTGCTGTTTAATATTTTAAGACTTGTATGGGTGACCCTGCATCCTCTGTGCAGACACAGAAGTTATATTGGCACCTCCAGGAAGGGCTAGAGGTTGCACTGCTCAAGCAGTATGGCACCTCCTTCCTTCTTATGAGTCTCCTCTTAACAAGCAGTGTTCCACCTGGATATTCCTGCTGACAAGCCTGAGCTATCTGGTAAGGTGCCTGTGTTCCCCTGACTTCTTGTATTATCTGAAGTCTTGTGTTGTGAGCTGGCGTCCTCTGTGCAAAATACAGTATTGGCTCTTGCTGCACTTTAAGTACTGGCTGGTGAATCCCTCTGCCTAAGCAGTGTGGTACCTGAATCCAGAGATTTTGATTTCTCAGTATCCATTGTGTATTTGAAACATTAATTTCACTGGGAAGTCTGCATGTTAATATGCTTAATATGTCCCTCAGCTGAAAGCTATCAGGGCTTTGGCTGGAGTTTCCATCAAGCTAACTAGTCACTATCTGGTAAGGTGCAGGTGTTCCTTTGGCCCATTTGCTATTGCTGTTTAATATTTTAAGTTTTGTATGGGTGAACCTGCATCCTCTTGGCTGACACAGTGGTTATATTGGCTCAAGCAGTATGGCACCTCCTTCCTTCCTTTCTTATGAGTCTTAACAAGCAGTGTTCCACTGGACTGGATATTCCTGCTGACAAGTCTGAGCTATCTGGTAAGCTGTCTGTGTTCCTTCTTATATTATATGAAGTCGTATGTTGTGAGCTGGAGTCCTCTGTGCAAAATGCAGTTACACAAGGTACTAAGTCTGCATGTTAATAAGCTAATTATGTCCCTCAGCTGCAAGCTATCCGGGTTCTAGCTGAAGTTTCCAACCTGCGGACTTTTCATTGCTATCAGGTAATGTGCAGATACTCCTCAGTTTGCTTCTGTTGTTTCTATTGTCCTCTGTGCAGACACAGAGGTTATATTTGCCTTTTATTACACTGGGTGCTTGCAGGGTTGGCTGGAGGCTTGCACTGCTGAAGCAGTATGGTAGCCCCTTCCTTACATTAAGTCTGCTCAGTGCTGTAACCTGATGTCATTGGGCCCCACAGCAAATTCATTTTAGGGCCCCTAACATATCCAGAGGTTGTGCTTTTTTACCAATACGTATTGAAATTGCTCTTTATTTGGGCCTCATGGATCCCTATACCTTTTGGGCCCACCTGCAGCCGCAGGGTCTGCTTCCTCTTTAGTTACGCCCCTGAGTCTGCTCCTTAGAAGCAGTCTGCCACCAAGGATCTGTCTGGATTATTCCTACTGTCTAGCGCATATTATCTGGTTAGGTGCCTGTATTCCTCTGACTTCTTGTATAGTTGTCATCTGAGGTCTTAGGTTTGTGAGCCCGAGTTCTCTGCGCAGACACAGTAGGCAAGTGTGCTCTTATTACACCTGGTATTTCCAGGACCGGCTAGGGGTTTGTTCTGCTGTAGCAGCATTGTACCCCATTTTTTCCTATGATGTTTCCACACTTAACAGGCAGTGTTCCGAGTTATATGGTGTCTTTTTGTGTGATATAGGCCTTCTCTTAGATATTCTATTCCCATCTGGTGGCTTTTGTTGGGAGCTCAGTTGTAGTTATACTACATCTACTGAGTTTTTGTGACTGTAGGTTTCCTTTCTTTAATTGTTGGTAGATTAAAGGGCACTTACTGTTATGTCTATTGGCACCTTAACATGCTTGAAGCCAGCTTGTAGTCTATGGCCCTTTGTGTGGCCTCTGGCATCTCGCCAGGGAGCTGGGTTTGTGTGGCCTCTAGCTTTCATTATGGTCCTTGGCTTGGGTTAGAGCCCTTGTTTTGGTCCATGGCTTTTTACCATGGTCCTCGGCTCCTGGGTCTGCTGGCCTTTTACAAGGGCCCTTGTTCTGCTGGCCTGTTGCATGAGCCTTTGGCTCATGTGGTCTTTTACCCTTGGCACATTTGTTTGGTTGTCCTTTTACCTGGGTTATTATGGCTGCGGGCCTGTTTTCATGGCCCTTAACTTAGGTGCTTGCTTGCCTTTTACCAGGGTTCTTGGGCTGTTGGCCTTTTCTGTGGCCCCTGGCTAAGGTGGCCGCTAGTTTTTATTATAGTCCTTGTGGGCTTGTGGCTGCCAGTCTTGGCTGTGCCAGCCAGGCTGTGGCGGCTGATAGGCATGGTTACTATTCTTGCTGTGGCCCTTGGTGGGCATGTCTGTTTGCCTTGCGGCAATCCTTGGCAGGACAACAGCCATTGGTTTTGTCTTGTCTGCAATCCTTGCAGGTATGGTTCTGGTTACACCAGCAGTAGGCATGATTGACTAGTTGGGTTGTACCATCAGCTGGTGTTTGCTCTGAGTTTCACAGCCCATAGCTAATTTTGTTGCTGATTGGTATTCAGCAGCTGATCTTGGTCATATGTTGGCTTACAGCTAACCTTTTCTTCTGCCTTACATGCATTGTTTTTGGTCTTGTATGCCACTGCTTATCATCAATAAGGCTGGCATTCACAATAGCTGGCTTATTTACTATTGCTTGTGTATTCGAATTCCACTCTGGTTTTTTGCAAACACTTCAGCTGACGGGCATCTTGGCCTGCTAGTGTGACAATGGCCTTGCACATCTATGTTGGAATACATAATAGCTGGCTGGTCCACCACTGGTTGCATGTATGGTGGCTGGCTCTCTGCCAGTGGATTGTGCATCATTGCTGGTTGGTACCAGTTTTTGTAGGCAATAAGCTTCTGGCATGCCTGATTTTGGATTGTGATCCCAGCTGTTGGCTGGTTCAGTAGCTTCTATGTATGGTCACAGGTTTGGTTCAGTTTTTGCATAAACTGTAGCATTGTGCAGCTTGAGCTGTAGTGGCCTCGGCTTTTGTGGGTGTTTTCTAGAACTGTAATTGGCTTGGGTCCCATTGCTTGCTTGTGTAGCAGTTGGCTGGGGCAACAGCATAGCTTACTGGTAGATGGCTTTAAGTCACATTGGTTGGTTCAGCAGCTTATCCTTGTGCTGTTGTATACCCAGTTTAGATTTGGTGGTTGGTGGAGCTACTGGGCTGTACCAGCTTGGCTCTACAATGGTTACAATGATATGCTGATTTATGATAACCCAGAGTTGGTGTTCATTTAGTTAAGTCTTCATTAGGTATTATTAGCATGGAGTTAGTGGATCTTGGACTGATCTCTGGTGTAGAGGTGACTCCGGTCAGCACTGGTTTGAGCTGCTTCCATTAAGATGCAGGACCAGGCTAATGTGGGCCAAGTCTTTTTAGGGCCACTTGCTATTGCTGAGGATCGTGTATTTCTCCAGCACTGGTGATAGATGCATTCAAGTTGTGTTTAGTTTCTGATCTGATTGATTTCCTGGTGGTTTCTAGGGTGTTTTAGTTCTGAGATGGCTATTGCCATCATTCTGGTTTTGTCCTAGGCACCTTTTTTGTTTTAACAGTTGCAGGATTTTTGTTCTTCCCCAGGTGGGGTTTTGTCAGATAACCATATTGCAGGTATCCCTCTAGTCACTGAGGGAACCTTTTTAAACAGAATATGTTTATTCTTAATCTGCAATGCTTGATCCTCAAGTACCGGTCTCTGTAATTTTGTGGTTGATTTTGTAGCTCTTGTTAATCGTTTACCATGTCCTAGGACATGTTGTTATTGTGCCTTTTATCTACCCTTTTCAGGAGATATCCATTTATCAGCTCCCCTGTTGGATGGATGTGATGCTGGCCTTTTCTCAGGGCCTCCTTAGCATCAGTTTGGTTTTTGCATTATATTGGTTATTCCCACCCCTTGTTTTCGGTGCATGGCTTGGTAGATCCCATGTGTACTGACATGGAGGGACGTAGAAGAAATAGAGAATTTTACTTACCTACTTGACGTAAATTCCTTTTCTTCTAGTCCCGACATGTCAGTACAGGGTTTCCCATCCCAATTATTTATTTTGGTTACTGTACTGCTATGGCAAAAGTATAACTGTGGTGAGGAGGAGGTCATGTGGTCTTATAGGTCATGATTCATTTTGATTGGCTATGTTATAGGTCCTACCTCCAGGTCTGGGAGGGGCAATGCCCCATGTGTACTGACATGTCGGGACTAGAAGAAAAGGAATTTACGTCAATTAGGTAAGTAAAATTCTCTATATTTTTTCCTGTCATAGCTTTTAATAATATCAAATGAAAAGTTTCATAGCTAATGCACATGTAAAAGTGAAAGAAAGGTCAGCCTTTCTTTTCTTCACGAATGTCACTCAGGGTGCTTTCTATTTAATATTATCAAGAGTGGTATTGGGCACTTTAGCAGCCGCTGACCTCTGGCAGTCTGGTGTGCAATAGCCCTAATAAAAACTGCCTAACACTGTTATTACAGGTGGCTATTAAAATGCTCTAAACTGCATTTTGGGGATAAGAACCACCTGTGCCTGCTGTGTCAGGCACTTTTAATTTAAATCAATAGGAAGTGGCAGGGGTGGTTTAAGGCTTTTCTCTGCCAGTTAAAAATACGCTATTGGAAATGTGCCCTGTATGCCATTAGCTTTAGTCTCAACTTCTACAGCAAAGATAATATATACATACACGTGTAAAGAATTTTAGAGTAACTTTCAACAACAATATCTCCACATCTTAAATACATGGAACTGGACAAGCGGGACACCGGGGAAAAACCTGGCTCTCGTGGGCCACACCGGCCCAGATCTGCAGGATTCTTCCTGCTGCGACTTCCATTTTTCATACAGTCGTGGAAAAACTGGTGGGCCCAGAGCCCCCAATCCAACCCTGCATAATACAGTGTGACACAGAGGGCTTCCTGAAAGGGTTTGCATTGTGTTAGCTATTTCTGCAAGCAAAGGAGCATGTAGAAAGGAAAGCCCTGGAGTTATAAGTACAGGGGCTCCATGACAAGAGATCTGAATGACCAGCAGCCAGTTTATTCTGGTCTAGGTTAGAGATGGGCAGAATCATATGTAAGGTGAGAAGAAATGAGTTAAGGCAAATGGCTTGGGCCCAGGGGGCGGAGAAAGAGAGGGATGTGATGTCTGGGAAAGAAGCAGTTCACATCCTGATCGTCTGAGTTAGTATAAAGATGAAGCAGAGCTCAATCTCTGTAATATAATGTTATTAGCTGCAGTATACACACATTAATTCCTCAGTATATTGCTGGCGTTGGGGGTAGAAAAATGTAGGCAGGCTTCTTGTTAGTCTTTTGCTGTTTTACAGCAGTTAATCTCACTGTAGTCACTGAGGCAGCATGGCAGTCAGACTGGGACCAAAAGCATACCTCCCATCTGTCCCATTTTTCACAGGACAGTCCCAATTTCGACAGCTCAACCCACAGTCCTGGAATGTTACTGAAATGTCACGATTTTCTCTTTGATCTCCTGCACTGAACAGCCAGAAAAAAATACAAAGGTTCTAAAATTTAATTGGCTTATGGCAGAGAGCCCAGAATACGTGGCAGCTGCACTTTTTTTTTTTTTTTACAACAATTTAAGATAAGCAAAGAAACAAGTGTAACTATTTAAGAAAAGCAGGTCTCTTAGGGAAACTGTTACATCATTACCAAAACTGTAATTACACATTAACCAGAGAAATGTGTTCAAACTCTGCATACATGATTAATGCATACAGAGATTGCAGGATAGCTATTTATGTATTTGGACAACATTTAAACTGCCCCTGTTAACCTGTAGAGGCTTCACACTGTCATTTGCTCTGTATGCCTAGGGCAGAGGTAGTTCTAGTGTATATATACATAAATATGTATGTATATTTCTATGCTGGGCCCTCTGAGCTGGACACTTGCGGTTAAAGGGATGGGCTGCTAAGAAAGCAGCATGGGAATGGGGTTTTTTGACCTTTCCCTCTATGCTGGGCCCTCTGAGCTGGGCACTTGTGCTGGAGAGAGTGGTAGGGAAGCAACATAGCAATGTGGTTTGGTGACTTTAGCCTCTGAGCTGGGCAGGCGCAGCTTAGGGCCTCTGGAGCAGATGGAGCAGGTTGACAATCACTCCATTATTAATAAAAGAAAGTAAGTTTGGTATCCAGGATGAAATCAAATTGCCTTTGAATGTCTGTGCAAGCATCCTAGTCTACAACATTGGCAGAGATAAATGGTAATTCATAGCAAGATAATACTATGCTTTCTTGGGTCAAGTCTCCTGGCCAATGTAATGTATTAGTGGTTTTGGCTTTTCATACTTTTCCAGTTCTCTAGCAGTAAACTTTTTGGTCCAGCATGGCAGGCAATCTAATGGCTTTAAGTTGCCCAAGCAATATGCATCAAGAGGAAGGTGGCTGGCTTTTCAGGCAGTTACACAAGGTCATTAATTATTTTAAAGTATTTAAAAAAGGAATCTATTTAGCTTTTTTACACATAGAATGTTAAAAAAATACATATAATAAAGCTATTGGGCAATTTTATTTTATTTGATACAAAGAAATTGTTTTTGTATGTTTTATGACTATTTGTGTTTTTAATTCATTTTCTATGTTATTTTTAAGAAATTAGTATAAAAGTATGGTGGGTACAAGCCCAACTGAAGGTAAGACATTATATCCTGAAGTAATAGAACAGGTAGAATAACGGATGTAGCCGTGAGGATGCATGTTCGAATACTGCTAGTCACTTAAGAGGGCACTGGCTTATAAAACAAATGAAGAATCGGTACTCATTGGATGCTTCCATCCTCTGCAGTCTAATCTGTTACCTATGTGTAATGGAAGAATAGCCAGTCCTATATCCTAAACAGCTTATACCAATCATGTTTTGTAACCTGGAAAATCTAATTGCCCGAAGATCTTGCATGGGTCAAGTGGTCAAGTGGATCTTATTGTCATTTCAGCCATATACAGCAATACAGTACATAGTGGAAACGAATTACGTTTCTTCAGAACCCATGGTGCTACATATAAGACTATATGAGGGTATATTGAGTGTGAGCTTTTTTTTTTCTTTTGAGGTGGACACTAGACAATCCTGTTGGGCAAGGCAGACTTACATTTGTATGTCAAACTGCATAACAACTAATTGAACCTAGAACTATATATACTTAGTACCTGAACCAAGGTCATCTCTACTGTCTAACAGACACTCTACTTGTAAAGGACTACTGTCACCTGAAAACTGTGGTCTGAGGATAGACCCTAAGCATGCAACCAGCCCTATTTAGGACAAGCCCTCAAAGAACTCCCAGAGTGGCCTGAAGTCTGTATGGATACTATCTCTGTAGGCATTCTACCTTACCAATAACATCAGTATTACAAGCAGATGAAATGAACCCTATGTAAAACATTATACCATGACCCTAAGCTTATCAGAAGTATGTGCCAATGCATAACCCTGGGTAGAAGCCACCACCTCTAGCTTGTAGGTGGCCCTGAGAACCCACCCAAATAGTGGTACGATCACATATAGGGATATTTCAGCCTAGAAAGGAAGTTGTCTTCTTTCTCTGTCACAGGTTAATAATTGTAAAATCATGTATTGTGTGTGAACAAATATATACATATACACAAACAAGTACCCCTACATACTGGTACAAACAATACATACACACATGTATATACATATGCCTATAGACACACATGTATAGATGGCCTATATGTAAATACACGTATATGCCGCCTTGGTAGGAATGTGGTGCTTACCCATGTTAAAGCTAACCAATTGGATAAGTATTCATACTGAAGTTCTCAGCTTTCTATGATAAGCAAATATTCTTTGTGTAATTTAAGGCACCCTAACCTGATTATAGCAAGAGATAATGGTCTATTATGATCAACCTATAGGGCATGGAGCCCTAGTGCAAGCATGTGTTTGTGTGCTTTATCATAGATCATTACATATGATTCGGTCAGGACCCTGATAACTTGCTTTCTGGCAGAGTATGTTTGTCAGGCCCAGACTGGTAATCCATGGCCTTTTAAAGCTTTGGGGAGGGTCATTCTGATGGGAGCAGTGGGAGGGGCTATCCCGGTTAGTGATGACATGGAGTTCGAAAGGGGCAATTAATGCAATTTTTCTTCAGCAAAACAGTACAAAAAGAAAAGACAGCTTTCATCAACAGGATAACAAAAATATCGAAACAATACAGTCCAGTAACAATATGTGTATACATTCATAGACTTCTAAATGTTCAGATTGTAAGCCTTGCTCTTCCACGCACTCTCCCAGCCTCTCTCTCTCAGAGCATTTGAGAGACCAGCCAGGGTTTAAAGGGCTACTGATTAGCCACCTAAAGCTAATCAGACCCAGCTTGTCAATCTGCAGCACCTCACTCTGCTACATAAACCCTACAGTGAATCTACACCAAACCTTTGCCTAAAGGTGGCCATACACGGCCCGATAAAAGCTGCCGACAGATGAGTCGGCAGTTTATTGGCCCGTGTATGGGGCCCTCCGACGGGCTTCCCCGATCGATATCCAGGCGAAAGTTGGCCAGATGTTGATCGGACGGGAAAAAAATCCCGTCGGATCGCGGCCGCATCTGTTCGTTGATGCTGTCCCGCGATCCAACCGCCCGTTAGCCATCATTAGGATCCTATCATTGGGCACTAGGGCCCACGATCTGATCAGCCCAATATTGCCCACCTCAAGGTGGGCATATCGGGGAGAGATCCGCTCGTTTGGCGACATTGCCAAACGAGCAGATCTCTCCGTGTATGGCCACCTTAACGCCCTCCCTTCTCTTCCTCCCTAGCCTATGATACAACTTGGAGATTAATCATGGGACATAAATAATGGCTAAGACACTTGTGACTTGGAACTTCAGTGTATTGATATTTGCTGTTACTATTACAACCCAGTAAATGCATGCACATAGAAGGCACAATAAAATTAATGATTTTAGGAGTAACTAAGGAAAGGGAAGGTAGTATGCAAAGTGCAGAAAATAAACACAATCTGCCATTCCTAACTTTCTGCTTCAAATTGCTGCTACACATCTGTGCTACATTTTGAATGGTGTAAAAAACTTAAATTTTGTTTCATTGCTGATATAATTAATATATCAGTGTTTTAGGATTATGTAATCACCATACCAAAGCCATATTTTAATGCATGAAGTAGTTATATGATGGTTTTTAGAGTGAGATTTAATTTAACCATGTCACCTATGAGTTTGTATGCTCTATGTTTCCCCTCAGTTGAATATGCAAATAAACACTTACAGACAACTTGTTTATATTTACAATTAAGTGACATGGCATCCAGACCTTTACTTATCAGCTTGTCATGAAACTTTAATAGATTGATCATTAATTATTGAGGGATTAATGTTGAGATCCAGCTGTGTTTTCCCAGCTCACTTTCCAAGCATCAGCAGAGATAATTTATGGCATATGAATAACCTATATAATGTATCCTTATAAAAAAATAGCTTGTTACAGAATACTTGTAGTTATTGAGACACAAGTATGTGCTCAACCCATTGAGAAAAACATATTAGTAATTAACAAAAGGGTCACTCTCAGCTTAAATTCTTCCATAAGACAGAGATAAAAATAGTAGGGTGCCTTCAAGGCAGGACAAACTGTGAAAACTAAACATAGTGGTGGAGACACAAGGGAAGAGGAGAAAGAAAAAGAGTAAGGATTTGGTTTCAGTAATGACTATATTTCCATCTGTTTGAACAAAATCTTCCATAGAGTCATGTTCAAAAAAATTACAAAAAAGAAATTACATTTTATTATAAATATCGCTAAGATATAGCAATATTTCCAAATGTTCTCAGTTGTTACAATACTTGTGGCTTGTAATCAGCAGTGAGTACTTTTAGTGTAAGCACCGATGGGTAGGCAGCAATAATGTGCTAGAGGACGTTGCCAGAGGTACACAGGGGGCACAATTGGGCTACTTCAACAGAGAGCAGTGGTGACAGCAAATGAGGCAGCTCTGCCAAGTACTTGCCCTCTCTGTGCAGACCACTCGCATTGTTAGCAGGGACAAGGCAAGTATGAGAACACCATCCCCTTGTCAGATTAGATGTCCTGCTGGATGAATGTGAGCTGCCCTGGGAGGAGGAGGGAGAAAGAGAGGAAAGACCAGGTCTGCAGGCAGATGGAGGAGGAAAGCTGAATGGAGAGAAGCTGGTTGATGGAGGATGAGGGAGAGGAAGAGTGTGTGCCTGCAGAGGATGGGGAGCAGAGCTAGAGCATACTCCCACAATGCACCCAGATATTGTCCCTGACTGGGATGACACAGAGCAGCGGGAAGTTGTATACGAGTTGGTGAATATAGAAGGAAGGAACCTTAGGTGAATCTTTCCTGCATGACTACATATATGCAGAGCTCCTTGAAGAGTCATCCCAGGATAAATATAGATGAATCCACTTGGATTTGTGTGTTTTTAAAAAAATTGTTTCTACATAATTAAAAAAACCACCAAGATACATTTAACTTCAAATTCGCAAAGTCTTTGTTAAGAAATAACGCACCGATTCTCTGCTTGCACTCCTCTTCAGAAATGGCGACAGGGCAACGATCTATTGTGGCGCTAGATTTCTCCTCCCTGCCTTCTATAGGAGATAGCCAGGGAGGAGAAATCGAGCGCTGCACAATGGATCGTCGCCCTGTCACAGTTTATATAGAGGAGCGCAAGCAACAAATCTGTAAGTTATTTCTTAATAAAGACTTTGCGAATTTAAAGTTAAAAGTGTCTTGGGGGTACATTTACTTAGCTTGAGTGAAGGCTTAGAAGGAAAAAAACTTTGAATGTCAAAGTTTTTTTTTCGAATTGGCTACTTCGACCTTCAACTTCGACTTCGAATCAAATGATTCAAACTAAAAATCGTTAGAATATTCGACCATTCGATAGTCTAAGTACTGTCTCTTTAACAAAAACTTTGACCACCTACTTCGCCATCTAAAATCTACCTAGCACCAATGTTAGGGGCAGATTTACATAGGGTCAAATATCGAGGGTTAATTAACCCTCGATATTCGACTGCTGAATGTAAATCCTTCGACTTCGAATATCGAAGTCGAAGGATTTACCGCAAATAAGATTAAATCCTTCGAATCGTTCATTTCGAAGGATTTTAATCCATCGATCAAACGATTTTTCTTTGACCTAAAAATGGTTACAAAGGCTAACATGGCACCTCGGTAGGTTTTAGGTGGCGAACTAGGGGGTCGAAGTTTTTTTTTAAAGAGACAGTACTTCAATTATGGAATGGTCGAATATTCGAACGATTTTTTGTTCGAATTGTTTGAGTGGTAGTCGAAGTAGCTAATTCGATGGTCAAAGTAGCCAAAAAAATCATTTGAAATTTCGAAGTTTTTTTTATTCTATTCCTTCACTCGAGCTAAGTAAATGGGCCCCTTAGCCTATGGGGAAGGTCCCCATAGGCTTTCTAAGTAATTTCTGATTGAAGGAAAATCGTTCGATCGATGGATTAAAATCCTTCGAATCGTTCGATTCAAGGATTTAATCGTTTGATCGAACGATTTTTCCTTCGATCATTCGATCGAATGAAATGCGGTAAATCCTTCGACTTTGATATTCGAAGTCGAAGGATTTAACTTTGATGGTCGAATATCGAGGGTTAATTAACCCTCGATATTCGACCCATAGTAAATGTGCCCCTTGGTGTTTTTTTTTCATTAAGTACAAACTAATTTTTTTTTAAAAAATTTTTTTTATATTACTGGTCCTTTAACTCATTTATTGCATTTAACCTTTTCATTAGCATACCAAAGCACCATTGTTCACAATGGTGAATGCTTTATAATTAGATGGGATGCTGTGACCCAATTTTCTGTGTTAAATGGGATAAGTTAAATATGTTTAGATATTCTGTGTTCAACACACACACTGAAGTGGCTTTATCTGTACCATCAAAGATTGGAATGAATACTGGATCGTCACCCTGCTAGACAAGCAAAAGTACAAGCAAAAGCTGGAGTAATTCCTTGAACCCAGCCAGAGAGACAGGAGAATGGGTCATTTGAGGAGGATTCTGTGCTCAAAGCCAGTGAAGGTCTTCCCCCTACCTGCCACATCTCTGATATCTGCCAGAGACGTGGACCAAGCAGCAGTGTAGGTCTAGTGATCGTAACTACATTCACTGTCACCTTAACACAGTTCATATAAGAAATAATAATAATAGGGAGGCAACAATGTAATGTTGCCTCCCTATTTATTGTAGTGCATTTCAGAGAAATGTCCTTGTGCCAAAAACACCACAAGTTGTTATTGGCATTGTTAGGCCAAGAGCACATGGGCTCTGTTAAACTAAATAGGAAGAACATGAAGGGTAAGGACACACAGATTATTTCTTCTGCAGGCAGAAAGAAGTGTATCCGCTCTCTTACTCATCCCTATGTATATGCAGTGAAAAGTACAAGTTCTGCCTGACTGCATGAACTTGGAACAGAGCTGAGATCAGCCTGAAAAAGTGAAAAATGCTAAAGAAGGCATTTCCAAGCTGATCTATGCTCTGTGTACCTGCACTTAGGCGCATACGGAAGAGATTGGATCTGCTTCTCTCCACCTGCAGAAAAAACACTCTGTGTGCCCTTGCCCTTAATGTTCTTCCAATTTAATTTAATGCAGCCCATTACAGGACCATAGCCTGTATCATACCCCAACCAAATATTTGATCTCCTTCAGCCTGCCTCTGGTTACCAAACCAACCTATTATACCATGGTATATACCTTCCTTTCTTGAGTGTTCCACTTACTCCACTTATAAAATGAATGACACTTGTTACTGCCTCTTCTTCTCTAAAAGCTTGTGCTCTTTCTTGTTATATGCTGTTCTGTGCAGCAAGTTTGTTTCTATAACTGGCTGCCAGTCTGATATGCTGCCTAGTAAAATCAACTACTGGGTGATCTGGGAAGAAGTGATTTTAGAAGGTTTCACTTGCAGCCTGGGCAATCCAGTGTATCTCTCCCGTCAAGTAACCAGCCTATTAAATGTTTGTTTTCAATGCAGTAAAAGGGTCGAATTTCGAAGTACAAAAAACTTCGAAATTTGACCATGGAATTGAAAAACGACAAATTCGAATATCGAATTTCGAAGTTTTTTTTACAGAATTTGGCAATCCTACAATCAAATAAAAATCGTTCGAAGTCCTGGGGGCCCATTTACTTAGCTCGAGTGAAGGAATAGAGGAAAAAAAGCTTCGAATTTCGAATGTTTTTTTTGCAACTTCGACCATCGAATGGGCTAATTCCGACTATGACTTCGACTTCGAATCGAACGATTCAAACTAAAAATCGTTCGACTATTCGACCATTCGATAGTCGAAGTACTGTCTCTTTAAAAAAAAACTTCGACTCCCTAGTTCGCCACCTAAAAGCTACTGAAGTCAATGTTAGTCTATGGGGAAGGTCCCCATAGGCTTAGCTATCTTTTTTTGGTCGAACAAAAATCGTTCGATCAATGGATTAAAATCCTTCGAATTCCTGTCCGCTTATTAAACCTTACTGGAAAGGGGTGAGACAAGCTATGCAAGAAATCTTACATTATGATATTCCAGATGACCCGGCATATATTTTATTATTTCATATGGATCAGCCGTTTGGTACCTTCACCTCGACAATAGAACCCCACCTGTTAAATGCAGCTAAACTGCTCATTCCATTACGATGGAAACAAAACCTAGCTCCAACGATACAGGATTGGTACTTGAAAGTTGACGAACTCCATAAATTTGAGGAACTCTCCCTTTTCATGTCTGACTCGTATGATACCTATAGTGTGAGATGGCTTTGCTGGCTTTCATTTAAAGAATCGGCGTATTTCAAGCAAACCTCCTGAATGCTAGTTGGTTGCAGGGGACCCTGTTGTTCTGACACCCCCCACTTTCCTGTTCGGTTGGAGCTTATGTAACCTCCTTGGATTATAACCATGATTATTTGTATTGTCTTCTCCCCCCTCCCTTCTTTGTTTTCTGTACCCCTGATTTTTCCTTGGAAAACTTAATAAACATTTAATTAAGAAAAAATCCTTCGAATTGAACGAATAGTGCTAAATCCTTCGACTTCGATATTCGAAGGATTTAAATTCGACAGTCGAATATCGAGCGTTAATTAACCCTCGATATTCGACCTTAAGTAAATTTGCCCCCTAGTATTCTATTCGATGGTTGAAGTATCCAAAAAATTACTTTGAAATTCGAACTTTTTGTACTTCGAAAATTCACTCGAACCTTAGTAAATCTGCCCCTAAATGTCATACACTGAACAACATTATAGAACTAAAATATAACATATATGTAAAGAATATAAATGGTTGTTATGCATTACAGAAATATAAAGTGAAAAATATAATATTCTTATGGTCTTAGAATTGTCAAAATGCAGTTTCATCTAAAAATTTTTATATTTTTTGAAGCATGGAACTTATTGGTTAAATAATTATATCTAATAGAAAAGTACTTGGTAATGGTTTAAAGTAATGGATTCTCTATTTTCATTTCTTCTTGTAATTTTCTGAATAATATTCTGCCTCTATATAACTCAAACAGTGAATGCATTGCAACAACAAGCACTAAATAAAGGCAAAGGCAGTGGAAAAAAAAACTTATGCTGACACATGATGCCATTTCCAAGCCTAAGAAATAATTTATCAGCTACTGTTTATACAACATAATCAACATTGAGAATTAAAAAAGCCTATTATGGGTTCTGCAGTTTACAAAGTATTAGTGAGAGGTAATCCTAATAATACACTGGTGGTTCCAGTTTCACGGGGGCTTATTATGTGAGCCATAGACATATTTACTGTGCTACATGATATGGACATTAACACCGACATATTGATTACAAAATACTGTACCTGTTCTTAACACCCTGCAACAGATACCCAACAAGATAATAGAAGCCTCGATGAAGACTACATGTTCTTGTTTCACAACTAATTATAACATTTAAAAGGAAAAACTCCCAGGCTCATGAGGTGAACACCATTTCAATTCACTGCAACAAAGTGTCATTATTATGAGATGCTTTCAATTACTCTGCCTCTGCCAGCTTGACCTGTCTGACATTGCACACGTTTAATGTTACTCTCTGTGAGTTTTCTTTTGAATTGGAGCCTGGTATAATCAAGGTCCTTCTAGATTTACACCAGCAAACATAAAATTGAAATTCTGTACTACATGATAGATGTAAAGAAGCCATTTCAAGGACTAACTAGATATTTTTCTTGCTAAAATACAATTGTATGGTTTGCAAAACCCAAAACAATAGCTTTGCTATCTTATTCTTTTTCACTTTGTATTATTCTACCATTGTCTGCAATTCACACAGAAAAAAGCAAAGGCTGCCAACAACATGATGTTGAAAGAAAGCATCTGGCTTTTAAGTACAAATAAATGGCAGGGATATCTCTAGAAAGTAATGGGAAAATGTTCTACTGTTACAGATATGACAGATTTTAATAACTTCCCACCTCTTTACATTTGTTTATTTTTTTTATATATTTGTATACAACCAATATTTTTACATCTCCAGCCAGAAAAAAAACTTTAATATATTTAACTATTAATTTTATCATTAAATAAAATGTTAATGTTTTTATATAATCAGTTTTACACCTTCCTCAAATACAGAACTCACATACAGCAGGTATAATCTATTTTCAGCCATTATGGGCACTATAATCAGCATTATTCATCCTGTCTTTGTGCCTCCATGATTTTCTGTGGGTTTTGCTTCTATCCGTCTGATTATTTTAGCTACTGTATTAAGCAAATACCATTGCTTCTTTGATTTTGCAAATGGAGGGAGTGTTTTGATGTGCAGAGTATATTTAAGCTCAGAATCATTACGAATCTTCTTGAATGGGAAACCACTGAATGCACATTGATATATATCTATGCACAGGAAGCTATTGCACTGGCAGTTGATGACTATAGGAGGTTCCAGAATGGTACAGTGTTACTGCAGGGTGACTGCACAGTGGCACTAATCGGCCATAGGAGGGTGATCTAATGCTTCTATTTGAGTTTCAGAGGTGCCTAAATAGTGAAGTGTTCAATCCATAGTCAAATGTGGCTGTTCCAGTAGATGAAGTGTATAAAAAGGTGGTTCTAATCTGGCATCTATCTCAAATAGGTACATTTTCTTGTTTATTACAATCACAGTATTAAAATTAATATCTTTAACCATGCTTCTGCAGTTTATGCTATCTAGTCGAGGGATTACACTATCTATGTTTCCATACAGAAGTTTCCACATGGCAAGGCATATGTGGAGAAAACGAAAGAGGTAACATTATAATTTGTTTTAGGGTGTCTTAACTACTAATAGCAGTTATTTGTCACGGCTACAAAATATCAGGCATAGACAATGCTGAGAATTGCCTCTGCTAATGTAGTGTCTTAGCAAAGCCAATTTTCACTACTGTCTATTTTGTAGTCATGACAAGCAGCTGCTACTATTAGCTCTGTGTCTAGCTTCACCCTTGGGTTTGCTACTTGTCTAGGAACATGTAATAACCAGGGTATAAGTGTATATGGTTATGCTGGTTGGCTGTTTCAAAACAAACATCTGATTGGTTTGACTTTTTACATTACCCTGTATGAGAGCAGTTAAGGCACACATATATGAGCCCAGAATGACAACTAATAATTAAACACTCTGGGTTTTTTTTTCTGGTCGAGGTTTTTTGGACAAAAACTCAAATTCTTAGAGAAAAAAAAAACATATTTTTTGAGATTTATTATACAGCGAAGCTGCAAAAAGTCAGAATCGAAAATCTACCATCTCAAACCTGTCAAGGTCTCTATATCTTTGGATAGAGAAATAAAATGCAATGTCAATAATGGGGCTCAACGAGAAACAAAACTTTTTCCAATGTTCTTCTAGGACTTGGTAGTTGCTTTGCTTTATATCTTTTCTCATTTTAAGTTGGATTAGATGGTATTTTTTTACCATACAGTTGATTTAGATTTTAGTTCATAATTTCCCCCTTTTTTAAACACACTCATGGATTAATTTTTACTATATCATGATAATAGGGACAAAATATGAGTGTATATTAGTAAATAAGGAAAATTAATGGTACTCAAAGCCAGTGGAATAAGTAAAGCTGGTACTACTGGAAAAAATATAAACAAAAATGAAAAAGTAGAAAATCACAGGAGGGTATACTTACAGTTCACCCCAGTCACAGGATGCAAATCCACAGAAATATTCCAAAAATGATGTGAGTCCCTCCAATGATATTTAACCAATAAATTTGATATAACTCGATGGACATGTATCTTTTTTCAACCTTACTTACTATGTTACTATGTATGTTACTATGTCCTAATAAATATTTTCTAATTTTTTAATTTATTGGTTAAATATAATTTTTGGAATAGTATATCAGAATGTGTACATATATTATTTCAGTTTGTTTAAAGGGTGTCATGCGGTATTATGTGGTGGATGAGTAAGTGTGTTTTCCACCCCTTTAAATACTTCTCTCCCTATTCACTTTGTTACTATCAATTGAAGGCAGTTGCTGGGATCTCAATAAAATGCTTTCATGTTGTACAGTGCAAATCACTTTAAGACTATTAGAGTGCTGTTTGATTCATATTGCAAACTTTGAAATAAAATATATATTCTTGCAGAAAAATAGATATACATTTTTAAATAACAATATAGATGTTTACTATTACAATCTTTAATCTTTTAAGATATTTTTTATTAAGAGTATTTTATTAATCCATAACTCAATAGTTTTCTATAAAAATGAAAATTTACTTTTTCTCTATAAAGATAATGGGACAGAAGATTTAACACCTGAATATTAAGTTACATTTGTTCCCTGTTCATAATTCCAGAACTGAAATCTTTTTCAAGACAATAACATTTATGTATGCAATATTCATCACTCTTTAATCCTGTGCTGTGAAGATGCAGAGGTTTACTCAAAGTACTAAATGAATTCATAAAATGAATCAATAAAGTACTTGTTATACTAAGGTCTTTGTGTATACATATCAAAAGCGACTTTTCTGAATGCTTATCAATGTGTCAGTTAAGAAATGAATGAATGAGATGAATAAAAATTATACTGCCCATCTGAATGGCTTAACTGGAAATTAAACGCTACTATACAAGTCAATTAAGTCTATAACAGTACTGAAATATTACAATTATTATTATATGGTTATGTAATAAAAGACAGTGGGGCTCATTTATAAACACATCGCAAATTTGCACCTGGGGAATAATCCGTAGCAACCAATTAGTGATTAGCCTTTTTTTCAGTTAGCTGAAAGTTGACTGAAGGTCAAACACTGAAAGTAATCATCTGATTGGTTGCCATGGGTTACAGCCCAGGAGAAAATTTGCCTAGTTTTTATAAATGAGCCCCAATAAGTTTGCCCAAGTACAGTAACCTATAGCAACCAATCAGCAGGCGGCATTTACTGGTCACTTGTTTAATTTAACAAAAATCTTCTATCCCTATAACCCATAAAACGCAAGGACTAACTAATAAGGAATTACCTATTTTGTACACTGAATAAACCACCTTTTCCTGTTTCATGGAGTGCAGCATATTGTTTAATTAATTTTGATTGCTAAAGAATCCACACATTTGACTACTTTATGAGCTTTATATACATATATGTTTCATCTTTTCAATTTAGGTAACTTTATTGTACCGCCCTCCTTAACCATTTTACTGCCAGAACAAATGTATTGGGTTTCTTTCACTTTAGGGGCATTTCCTAGAGGGAACTTTTATGTACTTTTACTAACATTTCTTATTTTTTTTTTCCTTTCCCCAAATCATACGTTTTAGTGATTTGAAAATTGTGTATTTAAAGGAAAAGTAAATCCTAAAAATAATATGGCTAGATAAAACTTATCGAACCTTTACAGTAATAATGATTCAGGCCTTCTAAGTTATTATAGGAGTTTAAGATCTTGGATTTTGTTACTAGTTTCTGTGAAATGCACATAGTGACATAGTAAGTTAGGTTAAAAAAAAGACACACATCCCACCCATTGAACGTATCTGGTTGTCCAAAAAGGCTCCCCCAAGAGGCTAATCCCTCCTATATAAATTAATTCAACAATTACGTCCCGATCCTTTGCCAAAACTGAAAGAAAACTGGGAGGTTGAACTGGGTATACCCATTACAAACGAGAACTGGACTAAAATAGTTAAACTAATACATAAAACCTCCAGATGCACAAATATACAAGAACTAAATTATAAACTACTGACAAAATGGTACCGTAATCCAACCAAGCTAGCCAAAATATTCACCTCCACTTCCCCTCTATGCTAGAGATGTAAAAATCACCCAGGGACTCTAACCCATATTTTTCACACCTGTCCTGCTCTCAGCAGCTATTGGACCTCTGTCTGCGACATCACTAAAACAATAACAGACTAATGCATTCCTAACACTGCTTTAGCTCTTTTACTACACAACACTGGCCACTCACTGAAAGGTTACCGGAAATCCCTTGTACCTATTCTGCAAGATGCAGCAAAAGCATTAATACCCCTCCACTGGAAATCAACAACTAGCCCAACCATCAGTAAAATGGCTTGTCAAAGAGATCCAGAAATTTGAAGAACTTAAGTCTAACTCAGAAAAAGATACGGCACAGTTTACAAAGAAATGGTACTATTGGTTCCAATTCATGGAATCAGTCCAATTCAAAACCTTATGGCTAGAGACTTAATGACCTCTGAGCGGTGTATATCCAGGCCATAGTATCAATAAAGATAGATCACTCTTTACCCTAAGACTGACATGAGGCAATTAAGATATGCATTTAACTAAAACTGACATCCTCCAAGAAACCTTGTCTCCGGAGCTGGATTCCTCTCCCTCTATCTAACCATGTCGGATATATGCAGGTATGTACCAATGCTAATAAAATGACAGACTTACAGATCCGTGAGGGAAATCTCCTACACCTCCCTCTTCTCTCTGTCTTCCCACCCGTCTCCCTTTTTTCTATATTCTTTTTTCTGATTTATGCTCAAAACATAGCTGGCACGATAGCAGTCACTACGGAAGGAGGAACCAAAAGCCATCTTCATTCCTCAGACCTATACTGGTTAAACACTAATGCCCCTATGGGCTTATTTCTATGAGCATGAGTGATCCTCAACCTGCACAGCAATAACAAATCTACCAAAACCTCCTTGTCCATGTTATTGATCTGATGTTACCATGATGCTACCATTGTGTCACTGTGATAAATATGCTATTATTTAAGATGCTGTGAAAATTTTTCTTAATAAAAAGAAAAATTGAAAAAAAAGAAATACACAGTCCATCAAGTTCAACCTTAAAGGGATGGTTCACCTTCAGGTTAACTTTTAGTATGTTATAGGATGTTCAATTCTAAACAACTTTTCAATTCGTCTTCATTATTTATGGTTTATGAATTATTTGCCTTCTTCTCCTTTCTAGCTTTTCAAAGAGGGGTCACTGATCCCCTCGAAAAACAAATCCTCTCTAAAGCTACACATTTATTGTTATTACTACTTACTTTTTATTACTCATCTTTCTGTTCCAACCCTCCCCTATTAATATTTCATATTGTCATTCAAATCAATTCATGGTTGCTATAATAATTAGGACCCTATAACACTGCAAACTGGAGAGCTGCTGAATAAAAAGCCAAATAACTCAAAAACCACAAATAATAAAAAATGAAAACCAATTGATCAGAATATCGCTCCCTAAATCATACTAATAGTTAACTCAAAGGTGAACAACCCTTTTAAGTCTGTATATAGCCTGCCTAACTGCTAGTTGATCCAGAGGAAGGCAAAACAATTTTGAAGCATCTCCAATTTGCCTCAGAGGGGGAAAAAATCCTTTATGACTCCCAGATGACAATCAGACCAGTCCCTGGATCAACTTGTACTATAAGCTATCTTCAATAAATTTGTATTCTCTCACTTGCTAAAAAGCCATTCAACCCCTTCTTAAAGCTATCTAATGTATCAGCCAGCATGACTAATTCAGGGAGAGAATTCCACTTCTTCAAAACTCTCCCTGTAAAAAAACCCTTCCGAATATTTAGGAGGAACATCCTTTCTTCTAATCGGAATGGGTGTCTTCTTGTCAGTTGCAAGGCCCTACTGGCAAATAAAGTTTTAGAGAGGTTATTGTAAGATCCCCTTATATATTTATACATAGTTATCATAACTCCCCTTAAGCGCCTCTTCTCCAGCGTGAACAACCTTAACTTGGCCAGTCTTTCCTCATAGCTGAGATCTTCCATACCTTTTACCAGCTTAGTTGACCTTCTCTGGACCCTCTCTTATTCAATAATGTCCTGTTTGAGCACTGGAGACCAAAACTGTATGGCATATTCTAGATGAGGCCTTACCAGAGCTCTGTACAGTGGAAGAATAAACCCCTCCACCCGCGAATCAATGCCATTTTTAACACAGATCAAGACCTTGTTTGCCCTTGAAGCTGCTGACTGGCATTAATTGCTACAGCCAAGTTTATTATCTACAAGGACTCCAGGGTCCTTTTCCATTATGGATTTGCCTAATACAGTCCCATTTAAGGTATAAGTAGCTTGCATTTACATCCCAGGTGCATGAGTTATACATTTATCAACATTGAATCTCATCTGCCACTTAGCTGCCCAGATTGCCAGTTTGTCAAGATCCTGTTGCAAGGATGTCATATCCTGGATGGAATTAATTGGGCTGGATCGTTTTGTGTCATCTGCAAATACTGATACATATCTTACAATCCTCTCTACTAAGTCATTCATGAACAAGTTAAATAAAAGTGGAGCCCTGAGGGACCCCACTATGAACCGTACTCCAAGTAGAGAATGTACCATTAACAACCACCCTCTGTACCCGATCGTATAGCCAGTTTCCTATTCTTGTGCAAACTACCTCATTAAGCCCAACAGCCCTTAGTTTAGAAAGCAAATGTTTGTAAAAACGCTTTGCAAAATCCAAATAGATCACATTTACTGCTCCCCCAATGTCCAGCATCTTACTTAATATCATAGAAAGCAATCAAATTTGTCTGACATGACTAGTGATGAGCAAATCTGTCCTGTTTCGCTTTGGCGAAAACTTTGCAAAACTGCACAAAAATTTGCAAAATGGCTAAAAATTTGTCAAACACATTGAAGTCAATGTTTTTTTTTTCTTATGGCTACTTTTTTTTCCAAATGAATTAAAGTCAAGGGGTGTTTTTTTCTTGTGGTGACTTTTTTGTACAAATGCATTGAAGTCAATGTGCGTTTTTTCTCTGAAACTTTTTATGTCATGGCAAATTTTTCTGCTGCAAATTTTTGTTGCAGTTTCATGAAAAAAAATCTCAGATGTGAAATGCAGAATTTCGCTGTGAATCCATGGCAGGTGGAAAAATTCGCCCATCACTAGACATGACCTATCCTTCATAAAGCCATGCTGACTGCTGCTCATATTGCCATTCACTAGGACACAATTTTGAATGTGATCCCTTAACAAGCCTTCAAATAATTAGCCCACCACGGACCTATACTTACAGGCCTATAACTGCCAGGCTGAGATCATAATCCCTTTTTGAATATAGGAATGACATCAGCTTTCCTCCAATTCATAGTTACCATACCAGATGAAAGTGAGTTAGAGAAAATCAGAAATAGAGGCTTAATAGCTCACTTAAAACCCATGGGTGTATTCCATCTGGCCCTGGTGCCTTGTTCACATTAATTTTTAGTAAAGCTTTATGAACCATATCCTGAGTCAGCCACAAACAAGATTTAGGTGAGCCAACAGTGCAGCTATGAGATGGGTCTGGGAACTCTGACTCCTCTACTGACCAATTCATAGTTACCATACCAGATGAAAGGGAGTTAGAGAAAATCAGAAATAGAAGCCATTCTAAAACTGAGCTCAGCTCACTTGAAACCAGTGGGTGTATTCCATCTGGCCCTGGTGCCTTGGTCACATTCATTTCTAGTAAAGCTTTATGAACCATATCCTGAGTCAGCCACACACTAGATTGAGGTGAGCCAACAGTGCAGCTATAAGGTGGGTCTGGGAACCCTGACACCTCTACTGTACACACTGAAGAAAAAAATTGATTTAGCATCTCTGCCTTTTCTGTATCTGTTACAACCACACTGGTACCATTATTTAAAGGGGCAACACTCTCAACCAGCATCTTTTTTATATTAATATGCTTAAAAAATGTTTTGGGGTTAGTCTTATCCTTTGCCTCAATGCGCTCCTCATTACCAATCTTTGCCTTCCAGATTGCTGTTTTACAACATTTATTATACTGTTTATATATGTTAAATGCAGCTTCTGTCCCCACAGACTTGTAGTTTTTAAATTACTTTCTCTTTATTCCTATTAACTTCTTTATCTTTATATTAAGCAACATAGGGTGTTTCTTGGTGCTTCTACATTTACTTCTTAAGGGAACATTAACGGTTTAATATTTTTTTTAAATGCCAACCATTGCTGTTCTGTATTTTTAGCAGAAAACATAATTCCTCAATATATGCTCTGAAGGGCAACCCTTAAGGAGCTAAAATTAGATTTTCTGAATTTCAAGGTTTTTTTTTTTTGTCCCAGTTAGTGATGGGTGAATACATTTGCCAGACATGAATTTGTGGCAAATGTATTGTTATTGCTACTTTTTGTTACTCATCTTTCTTGTCAGGCCCTCTCCTATTCCTATTCCAGTCTTCATCAGTGCATGGTTTCTCTAGTAATTTGGACCCTAGCAACCAGATTGCTAAAATTGCAAACTGGAGGGCTGTTAAATAAAAAGCTAAATAACTCAAATAATAAAAAATGAAAACCAATTGCAAATTGTCTCAGAATATGCCTCTCTACATCATATTAAAAGTTAATTTAAAGGTGAACAACCCCTTTAAGCAAATAATTCCTTTTTAAAAATGATTTCCCTTTTCCCTGTAATAACAAAATAGTACCATGATCTTGATCCTAACTAAGCTGTATGAATCCGTGTTGGTGGCAAAACAATTCTATTGGCTTTATTTATAGGCAGATTTATCAAGGGTCGAATTTTCCAATTCGAATTCTAATTTTTGAGTTTTTTTATGGCCAAAACTGTGAAATTAGATTTGGGATTTGTTAAAATTCGATTCAAGTTTTTTTTTAAATTTTGAATTTGATTTTCGAGATTTATCATACACTCAGATTTGACTATTTGCCACCTTAAACCTGCTGAATTGATGTTTTAGTCTAAGGAAGACATCCTGGGATCAATTTGGAGTTGTTTGCAGCCTTCCTGACATTCTATTTATTTTCAGAGGTAAAACTCTAATAGAATGCAATTAGAATTCAATTCGAATTTGTGGGTCTATCATATTCACCCAAGTTTCAAAAATTTGATTTTTTTTAAATAAATTGCAATTGGTCAAATTTCAAGTACAAACTCGATGTAACTCTAATCCACAAATTTAACTCATTTATCAATAATTCTTCTCGGAAAAGTTGGAGTGAAAAAAACAAATTTGTGCATCAATTCGAACCGAAGATTGCTAAAAACTCAACTTTATTGGATTATTGGACAAAAGCCCAGACTTTCGCTTTATCCAACACAGATCACAATGTTAAGAAATGACTTCAGGGACATCTGCTATTAACTTCTATATGACCAGGCCCGGATTTGTGGCAAGGCCACAAAGGCCCGGGACTAGGATGGCAAAATTTTAGGGACGGCATGCTGCTACTCCACATCCTAAGGAGCACTGGGTGCTCTGGTATTTAAGAGCGCAATCGTGTGCGCACAGGGGCCGGAGCTAGGTCAGTGCAGCCGGCACTAGGATCACGTGGCCACAGGAGGGGGCGCAGGATGCAAAGCTTCTGCGCTGGCCTCGGGGCACTGCTTGAATAAATACAGCCCTGTATATGACCTAAACAGGTTTGAGAGGGAGTATTTTCAGATTTGGATATTTAGCAGCTGTGGAATATAATAAATCTCTAAAATTTGAGGTTTTTTCCCTCTAAATATTTGAGTTTTCCCCTTCCTCCTCTACCAGAAAAATTTGAGGTCTAATAAATTGGCCCATAAATTTCATAACTCAATGAAGAGGATAAGAGTAACCACTTATTTCTTTATTTTTCTTATTCTTTTTCTTATTAAGGATTGCCTTCCTAACACTTCTGTTTTCACACTAGATTCCTAAAGCATACTACTCAAAAATCTTTTAATATTCTTAATTAATATCTCCCCCAAGTAGGTTACAAGATCCTAAAAAATGCCTAGAATGCATACTTAAAGGATGGAAAGAAGAAAAATTGCCTCATCTGCACAAAAATCTCTAGATTGAGGAAAATATTTGAGGTTGATGACATGGGTGAACCATATGATGAAAATAATAGAGTGTTAACCTTTAGAAAAGGTAGTTAGCATTTCTACACTACCCTGCTATATCAAGAATCAAATGTATGGACAGTAACTACTGTGTTCCCAATGTCTTATAGAGGATTCACCACTCCTCTTATCACTCCAGGATCCTGTAAAACCAATAACTTTTTGAATGACACTAAGGGAAAATAAAGGCACATTTTCGAAAAAAACATTGCTAAACTAAAATTCCCTGAAGTCTAAATCAAGTCTAAAGACACAAATTCCCTGAAGTATAAATCAGGTCTAAACACACATCTAGTAGGTTCAACCCAAGTGAATCTTGCCTAACTTCTATAATGGAAAACAAATAAAACCCATTTGAAGCCATCTATAATTTTGGATGGAAAACATTATTTAATGATTACAAAATGGTAACATATGTGCTGAGTTAATTTCAGTACCTCATTATTTTTGCACTTAAAAAATACATCCAAACCCTATCGAATGTATCTCCTACAACAGCTCTCCTTTAGATGGACTTCCTTTCTTTTAATCTCACACACTCACACAAACGCTCATCTAATTTGTAAGCCATTTGTGAATATTTGTGCGCAATGCACATTTCAATGTGAAACACAAAAAGATAGGTGGGCACAAAAATGCAAATTTTAAGTATTTTGGGTAAAACATAAGCAAAACAACCATATCTGAATAAATATGTGCAAAGTTTTAAATGACCCCCATTGCGTCCTTAACGTTTTCATTTACATTTACATTTACAAGAAATGTAACTACTGTCTCATACAACCTCATTAAAATGTTAATCTCCACTTCACGTGCTAGCTGTACTACCAGTATCAGCTTACAAAGGAAATAAAATACATGCTTTTTTTTAGTGAATTAATGGCATACATTTAAAACCTGATATTAATAACTTTATTTAAAATATATTCAATCATTTTACTAAGCAACTGAGTCTTTTATCTATATAAATACTGAAGAATAGTCTATTTGCATGTAAAATATTTGTATGCCTTTACAGTGCATCAGTTTGTTTTCACTAAATATGAAGGCATTGGAAACAATGTATTAAAATTTGATAGAATAAATCAAAGTCCCTTTTATCTTTCCATCCCTCAGCACATTTCTCTACTTAAGATATATTTGTTTGGCAGTGGTAAATGTGCCAGGACAGCATACTGTAGAAATAGATTTGCATCATCAATATTTTCTGAAATACACAGACACAATCTTATAAATTGTAACCCTTGATGTGCTTTTGTTAGAAAACATAGCTTTTTCTTTTGATCTATACCAACACTATTCCTTTTGCACAAGCTCTTTATCATTGTGTCTTTGTTATACTATGTTACATAGAATGTAAGACACAATGTAAAAACATGGAGTTTTTTTTCATAATTCTTTAAAAAAAATATATAGAAATAAAATCTGAAAATATAGAGGTAAATAGAAAATGATATGCACAATATATTAAATTATAGTTTTAAACAAAAATGGCAAATGTTCAAAAAAACTGCTGTGATTGATTGATATTTTTTTGGGGGGGGTCAAAATAGAAAGTAAAAATATAATATAGTGGGAAAAATTCTTTGATATATATTTTTTTATACATGTAAATCATTTTTTATTGCTTTTAACAAAACAAGAAACAATAAACAGAAAACAAAAGAAAAAATAGTTGGTATAGTCCATGTCATGGTTAATACATCAAGGTGTATCCAAGAGAGTCAATGTAAATTAATAGGGTTATAAGGAACATTCCTTAGAGTCTGGTGAGTCCAGCCAGGGTTGCCATATTAGTTCGAATTTGTCCATGTTGCCCCATTGTAAATACACCAAGCGCGCTATTGTGACATGCTCCCTTAGTAAACTTTTCCATACATTAATATTGGGGGAGTCCCCCGAGAGCCATTTCAGAGCAATACATTTTCGTGCCAGAAGCAGTGCTTCCCTAATCAGTACAAGTATATAATGAGATTGAGTGAGAGGTGTTATCACACCTAACAAACATGCCTTAGGGGAAGCAATAACCTGCAGCATAGGGACTCTGGTGAGTACCTCACATACCTTTGCCCAGAATGGTGGAATATTAGGGCAGGACCACATTAAGTGAAATGCATTAGACATTCAACAGAAGTCATCAGGCTTTAATTTGGCCTTGTGCATTAGGGTAGGAGTGATGTACGCCTGATGTAGGATAAGCATCTGTGAAAATCTACTCCTGACATTAAAGTACACTAGACTAGGGGCTTCAAGATCCTCTTCCCACTCCTCATCTTCCAAATCAGGAATGCTGAGTTACCATTTACCTCTGACATACTAGTAGCCTGCTTCCTATTTTTAAGCAAAATGGAGTAAATCCATGCCAGAGAATGAGCTCTACATATAGTTACCAAATAGTCCAATATATTTTCCACTGGTGATTTGGCAATTGGAACAGAAAATGTTGGCCATTGCACCTTGGATGCATTTTTAAATTGGTAAAATTTGCATTTGAATTTACATCAAAATTGACCTTTACATTGTCAAAGGATTTAAATACCCCACCTATGAACAAGCCATCCAGTAATTCTGGAGTTCAGCATTTTTCACATGGTGAAGCTTGTCATTTTTCCACAGAGTGGTATTAGATGAGATTCCCTGATACTAAATAAATACTGATGTTTTATTTCATGCCTTCAATAGAGTTTTGATAATTGGAAGTGGAAAAATTTCCTATTGCTTCCAGAAATATCAGAGGGGGTACTGCCTTGCCGCCCCAGCAAGTGCCCCAGCATCTGTTTGGTTACCCCTAATCCATGGCAAAAAATGTTGCAGCTGTGAAGCCAAATAAAATTATCTCCAGTCAGGGAGAGTCAGTCCCCCTTGCAAAATTGGGAGCTGCAGTACTGAATATGACAACTTGCTGTGTTTGTCACAAATTGTAAGTTTATACACGGTGGAGAGTATAGCTGGTCCTATGACTGTCCCACTGGTGCTCAGTCCCAGCACTAAATATAATACTATAGCTTCACAAAAATTGAGAACAGAAGGACGATGCCGCAGATTTACTGCTAATGTGCAAATTTATTGTCCACACGACATGTTTCGGGCAACATATTTGAAAAAGGGCATATGTTGCCCGAAACATGTCATGTGGACAATAAATTTGCACATTAGCAGTAAATCTGTGGCAGCGTCCTTCTGTTCTCAATTTTTGTGAAACTTGCTGTGTTTCCCTGCCCAAGTAAAGTAAATACTTTCTTGGGTATATAAATTGGGGAATTTGTAGAGAATCAGAGAATCTACCAAATGTATTTACTATGTGAAGAAGCTGTGCTAACGAGTCTGCTGGGTCTGCCTTAAATAACAACATGTCTTCAGCGTACAACGCAATTTTTTCTTCCACACCTACATATTTGCAACCCATTATCTGATCATCTGCCCTAATTATAATGGCCAACACTTCTATGGCTAGAGCAAATAGTCCAGGGGACATCGGGCAGCCCTGCTTAGTACCTCGTTCAAGCAAGAATGATTTGCAGACCAAGGCGTTTGTGCAGACCTTAGCCTTAGAACTGTTTCCGGAAACCAAACCTGGCTAGGGCTTCCACCGGAAAATTCCATTCTATTGAAACACCTTTGCAGTGTCTAATGAAAGAATAACTCTCTTACCCGAGTTTATGTGTGGCATCTGAAGATTTGTGAAGAGTCTTCTAATATTTTTAGTATTTGCCCTGCCAGGCATGAACCCAATTTGGTTGGGATGAACTATTTTGAGGATTACCTTATTTAGCCTCAGGGCCAGAACTTTCGCCAATATTTTAATTGACCAGTTGAGCAGGGATATGGAACAATAGGATTAATAATACATAAGATCCTTTCCCTTTTTAGGTAGTAATAATATAAGGGCTTCTGACATTGATTGTGGCAGGATTTTTGTGGACAAAGCTAGATCATAACAGCTTTTCAACCTAGTAATCATGCTCTCCGTATACTGTTTGTAAACTATAGGGAGAGGGGAATGGGCCAATGTCATCTTCTATTTCCTGTTCAGGTTTCTATCCTCAATGGATAATGTGGGGAAATGCACCGCGCTCAGATATGCTCTGTGTAGCTCTGTCTCTGAATATTCCACCTTAGCCGCACAGGCATTGGTGAAGTATCCTTTAAATGTATCATTCATTTCTTGCAAATTTGATACCAAATGCTAACGTGTCCAGTTCTGTCTCTGAACTGTGCTAACTTATACTTGAAATATAGAATGCCTATAAATGCCTGATATTCTTGGAATTTAAGAAGCCTAGTTGGACCCCTTTTTCCTCCTTTTTCTTTTTTCAAGTACTTATTCTAGATTTAACTAACCCTCTGAGATAAGCTTTCATGGCATCCCACTCACAAGAGTTGGAAAACTATGTGTTCATTAATGTATCCAGTATTCCTTTATTCCTGAGGCAACCCCCTGGTCACTTCTGGAAGTTTTAGCCAATATGGTTGCATTCTCCACTGCTTGTGAGAGTGAGATGTAATGCCAAATCAATTCTTGACATAGATCTATGTGTAGCATGTGTATTGCTTTTTGGTAGATATTTGGCCCCACCATGTATCTTTTAGTCCCCGCGCTGTCAGATACTGTTTAAACCTTTGGGAGATCCGGGCTCCCAGTTGTGATGTGGTGGTAAGTTTATCCAGGTAAGTTATCCAAGTCCCCCATGCAAATGACAGGCAGATTAGGAAACCTGGACATTGGGGCAAAATACTCCGCCAGTAGCTCCAAAGTAAATGGCGAGGGGGGGGGTATGTACACCCCTATTATCAGCAGCTCACTGTTATCAATTTTAGTATGTACATAGAAAAATGTACCTTTAGGATCGGTTTTAATTTCCACTTGCTGGAATGTCATCCCCTTCTAATTAGGATTGACACCCCACTGGCATAATTTTAGTAGCAGGCATGATATATATTGCCAAGTCATGGTTAACTAAGGGACATCATTTTATTATGTGTCATCCTGTATGTGTTTCTTGCAAAACAATGGCATCATGTGGGTGTTTCTTTAAAAAATTAAATACCAGTGATCTCTTAATCTTGTCCCGGAGCCCCCTCAGGTTCCAACTAAGTAATTGCATCCTTTCATGCGTCATAATGTATATTAATTATTGGATGTTTCAGGAGATCATTTAGCAACCCATTAACCTTCAAAGGAATGTTAATTTGTCGTGTTTTGGACTGTATCCAATCAGTTTCAAGAAGTACCGAACTAATTATTTAACCTCCAACCCAACCTGCTTTAAACCCATCTCCCCAATTTGGGTTCAGCTTAAACGGATCCGTAATTAAACAACCTTTATGTATCCTGTAGATATTCCAGTGGGAGCATAATGCTCAAAAAGTGAACAGCTTAGGTAACTAGAAGAAAAAAACAAATGTACAGTTCAGTACCTTAAAGCATACCCCTCCCTTGTATAAGTGCCTTGAGTGTGTTGCTTACAGCACTCTGCGTCTAAGGATATTGGATAACTTGATACTCTGGCAAACATTCTGGGTGATTTGTAGCCATCCGGAGGGGCTACGCCACCATTTTGCCTGTAGTGGTTGGGCGAGGAATCCAGTCATTCTGTTGCTTGTTGTGGATACACAAAGAATTGTACTTGTCCCCTGTGTACTATGCACAGCTTGGCTGGTAAAAGCATCACCTACCTGGAGCGCCTTACAGTAGATAACTCAATGGTGTTCTACAGAGCTTATCTGGTAGCAGCTATGTAACCTTTGCCATTTAGACCTCTTTCAATAGCTACCCCATGGCTACACAGCAGCTTTGTTTATATGAACTATAGTAGTGTTTCTGAAGAACACATGCACATTTTATAGGATTCTAAAAAGTTTGATGAGGACAGGGAAAATGTGAGCTATTGTGTGTCCTATGTTGAGATCTGACATTTTTATTAGCATAGCAAGAAAATTTGGCAAAACTGAAAATGCTGCAGTTCGAATGGTTTAAAAGAGGAATAAATATATTCTTCAATATTTATTTTGTATACAATTTTAGACATTAACATGTATAGAATAACAGTGCATATGGCCTTTAAAAACTAACATTGATAACTGTCTATTCAGAGGGTAAAATAGACTGCATGAGTAGTGCTTTACTGTAACCAGGCTGATAAAAAAGATAGAATGGCTTAAGATGGCCATACATGAGCTGAAAAGCTTGTTGAGCCTGTCCTTCTGTCCCGGTTGCCAGTTTATTGGCCTGTGTATGAGGCCCACTAAGTGGGTTGATATATGGCCAAAAGTCTGGCAGATACCAATTGGGTAGGTTTGAAACTCTTGTCAGACAAAGACAGCATCTTGCACATTTATGTAGTCCAAGAAGACAGTCTTCTGTCAGTATTAGTGCATGACCAATCAAAAATGCTCTATTTGGCCCTGCATGTGGGTGGCCAAAAACAGCCCAGATCCTTTTATTTGGTGATCTTGTGAAATGAGCAGATATGGAAGCGTATAGGCAGATTTACGCTAACTTTAAATGAATACCAAAAAATTCACACAGCCTTTAAGGACTAACAAAGGAGGCTGACATGCCATGAGGAGGAGTACAGAGGAAAGCACATGACACATCGATAACAAGTTGCCTAATTCCTGTCATTCTTTGGCTAGCAAAGCAAATAAAGAACTGTATTTCATAAATAAGGGCATTAACGCAAGGGATGAAAACATAATTTTTGCCTCTTTATAGGTCCCTGGTAAGGCCTTACCCTGAGTATGCAGTGCAGTTTTGGACTCTAGTCCTTAAGAAGGATAATAATGTGCAGAGACATGCAAATAAATCGGCTAAAGGAATGAAAGATTTAAATCATGAGGGAAGTCACAATTGGGGTTGTTTTTTTCTGGAAAAAAACACTTGTGAGGGGACATAATTACTTTTTGCAAGTACATTAGAGGACATAGGGACAGATATTTTTTTCACATAAAAAGGATCAGTGCACCAGAGGTCTTCAGAATTGTATAATTATTTATGTATATAAAACAGTAACTTCACTACTTCATACTTCTAAAAAGGTTGGGTTAAAAAAAAGATGATTCATGTAAATAAGAAAATGCCCACTGCTAATAGTTGTATTAATAGCATAAAAAGATTCCTGCATGAGAAAATTTTATTTTTCTTGTTTTCTTTTATATTTATAGCCATTATTGATTACTTAAAATTACTGAAAAATATTTCTCAAAACTTGACATTCGGTATCTTTCGTAATTTGTCATTGACATATCTTTCCTAGGAACCTGACTTTTAGTTCTGTCATTCTTCTTGCTAAAGCAACTAATATACTAGAAACAAATGAGAAAATAAATATTGAGAAATTAAATTAAAGGCGAGCATGTGTGACTCTGAATGCAGCCACTTTACGTCTCCTGCAAAGTCTTCAAGCCTAATTACATCTAAGCTTAATTATGGGTGTTATTATGACTTTTGAGTGGCATTGCAGAAAACAATTGCTTTGGCACAGTTCCCTTGACCTGGTGCCATTTTACCTCCCCGTGATTTCCGATGTCTTTCCAGTGTGGAGCTCCTGCCTAGATAAAACAGATGACTTTCTGGGCCTATTTCTGCAAACAGCAGGCAAGAGCAGCAGTGACTGATTGGTTGAAACATGAGGATTAATGGGTATTTATATTTCATTAAATTTTATGCTCACTGGAGAATAATGTATCACTCGCAGATATTGAAACATATGTCAACCCTATCCACTTACATATAATTCAATTTGACTTAAATGCATTGATCAAATTTTATTAAAGTCCAATAGATCTTCTAAAAAGGCCTACTAACATAATATTGCTGCTTCACATTCATCAGATAAAAGGAGGCAATTGCGTTGTAATTCTATTTATACCATTTTTCGGGAAAAGAGAGATTATTGTGGAGAGAATCCTCATTACAAGGTGACTGAAGCTGTCTGAAGGACTTGTAATGAAAATGATGAACAGAATTCTCAAGTGATGCATTGGAGTTACTGTTAGCACAGGCCTGGCCTTGTTTTTGACATTCAGCCAGTGCAGAGGGAAATGGCTAATAGGGGATTGCACACCATGAAAATAGAACTTTTTTCTTAAGTTGGTCCAGTGTAAAATGTATTAAATCAATTAATTGATATCCTTTCAAAAAACAGGTATTACTATTACTATTGTCAAGGTTATTACATGTAAAACATATTAAATACTCTAGACAAAGAACTTGGATATTTCCATTTTATATAAGGTGTGAGTGCTGCAATATTGTTTGCTCTGTCAAAGTAAAACACAATATCATATAGATCTAGGTATAATTATAATGGAAAATACATAATTGTCATTGTTTGGAGCAAAGAACATATGCTAGCTTTGTATATGAAGCAAGCAATTTTAGCTGAAATAAAAAGGAATAATTAATATATCCCCTGAAAACATGACATTATTCTGTTGGAAAAAGTCCAACAATAGTTATCTTATCTATTATCCCTATGCCTGGATTATTATGTTTAATTTTCAATTTGAGTTTTCAAGACTTATTAGAGATTTGACAGGCTCATGGAAGATTATGTGTAGAATGTGATTTAGTTGCGTACTAGTTGTTTTCATACAAGCTTTCAAGTTTCGAGGCTTCAAAATGTGATTTTTTTAAGTGTGTACCCCCAATAGTGTGTTGCGCCGACAAGTAAATAGGAATATTCAAAATACTTCCTAACAGTATTATTGAGCAAAATACATGGGGGGTCATAGTCAGTTCACCTGTCCATTATTATATCAGTTAAGCAGAAAAATTATGGCAGGTGGAAAGGTAACATAGACGGAAAAAACAAACAAACCTCGAAATTTGAAAAAGTTAAAGACAATGACAAGTTTTATTGTTTGCAAATGTGTCCTCAGTGAATCATTGTTTTATAACCAGTATTCAGTATTTTCTGTTCGTTTCCTCTGAATTATACTCAGATACTGTAGCTTATATATTGCAAAGAACTATTCTTAATTAAAAAAAAGTTTTTTGTTTCAGTGATGTGCCAACATAGTTTATTTTCACAACTCCAAATAAATTGTTCGTTGTTTTCTAAACTAGTAATCAATTATGCAATGAATTTTAGCATTCACTAAAGTCAGACAACAAGCTCTGTGGTCTTCATTTTAAGTGAGTGCAAAATACCTCTAAGGTAATGCTTGTCCAACTGTTAAGGATACAAACTGCCAGGATATTTAGCTCTTGTGGCATCTAATCGGACGCTATCAATTTTTTATTGTAAGAGAATACATAAATTACCAACTAATATGTCCTTTGGTTTAGTACAGCAGTATAATGATCAAAGAGACACAATAGAAATGTATTTGCTCCTGTAGAAAGCTTATTCCCTTAGCTCTCCATCTGTGGTGATGGACAGGCAGTGAGCTGTCAGTTTTTGTTTTGTATGTCACACTACACTTACCTCCCGATGTTTTAAGTAATCAATATGGGGGCTGAAATCACCTACCGCTACCTCTGCTACCTCCTATTTTGTCCACTCATGAATTATGTATCCCTGCACAACATCAAGTCTTCAATTTCGATTGCATTTGCTAATCATTGATCAATAATTCAGTAGCTCTTCTTCTTCAAGGAACCTTGGTTTCCTGGAACATATGGCGAAAGGCTGACAGCATTCACGAGACTATTCCCTTATCACAAAAAGCAGCCAGGGAAAACAAGTTGTTTAAAGTTGTTTCGTCTCTTTTATAAGGTAGACTTTGTACTTTTTTTTTTTTGTTTTCCTCGCTTGTTACATTTAATGACTGCACAACCACAGCAGCTGCACAGTAAAGTACCAGCTAGTATAATTTACAGTCTGGGTAGACATGGTACTTATCTACAAACCTGAATGTCATTTTTATTTTATTCGATTGCATCTTTTTTTTTTGGTGTTTTGATATCCTCAGGTTTTATTGCATTATTTATTCTACTTGTGTGGACAAAAATACCAAGATAAAAAGCTTTGCTTTACACACTCACAAGGCTGTTGACTATGACGAGTACAACAAAGTATTGCCAGCATTTACAGACAGTAGAATTGAAGTCACTGGATGCAATGACAGCCCAGCAAACTGCTTCCCGCAGTAATCTTTCTTTAGAGTTTCTTCTTTTCTTGTAACAAGCACCGGTCCCGATTGTGAGCCCTTCTTATGTGCTAAATGTATAGAATACTGACAAATGTAAATTACAGAATCTTCTGCCAGATTCTTTATTTTGCTGTTTATATAATCCAAAAAGGATTTGTTTGTATAATTTGTCAGTTGTTATTTAAATTATTATTTCCCCTATACTGGAAAAATTTATTGACATAGTCATTTATTTATATAAGCTGCAAAACTGATTGCAACAGATTTAGATATGTTTTTGATCTTGTACTGATTTATTAATAAATATAACAAATGTAAAACTGCATCATAATAAGGAGTGATGTGCATACTTAATTTTGTACGCAAAACCCTATGGGCATCAGTGTAACATTTTCACCAGAAATATTTGCAATATGCCTTACGAAGTACTTGCTTTGCTTTTGCTGTTAGTAATATTTAGAATAAAAAATAAGTATATTTTCCTGTCATCTTTATTTTGTGCCATGGTTCGCTTTCAGATAAATTTAATGCATTGTGCAAATAAAAGTTTGTGTTTTAAGTGTTCTTGAGTGTTTAGTAGTTATACTGAGGATGTATTTAATTTTGACCCTCTTCAAGACTTAGAAAATTTAGTGCTGAAGGGTAGCTGAAAACAGTGTAAATTTATGACGCAGGAGTTTAAAAAAATTCAAGAGTAGCAGTCAACAATATTGTTAGGGTGATATAGTATGAACTTAAAAATAAAATATTTTTTTATCCTTCATTATTCTCATTTTCTTCTCTCAAAATGAGTATTGAAAGCAGTAATTGTATTGGCATTTTAGGGTAAAGGAAAATAAAGGATCATGGGTAAAATTATTCTATATTTAATGCTGTATAAATGATTCACAGGTTGGAAAGAGAAGTTAAGATGTATAAGGGGAGTAGCGTACAGGCAGGGGACATATTGATGTATATGGCATCTAACCCGTAACCACATATGTTATCAATAAATCTTTTAGCAGCACATGAATCAATTTCTACTTACTTTTTATCGAATTGGAACTAAAACCATGTCAGTTAAATATTTATATTTAACTGCAATACATTTTTTTAAATTAGCTTGAACTATTTTAGGATTAATTGAGCATATTTATGATAAGTGCCCATCTAGGAGCTACACCATATGTGTCAAAGCAAAAAACTAATCAAAATCAATAAAAATGTACATCTTCAGCTAAGAGTAAAATGCTACCTAAATGTACTATAAACCACATTACCATACGGGCCATTTGCAGCTGAAAATTACAGGGAATTATAAAATTGCTCAAAAGGAATAATTAACACAACTACCCTGGATAACAGAGACAGTGACATTGTAGTTTGTTGCAGAAGTCCTTTAAATCTTAAAAATGAACAGAAGAAGAATGCACACTTCATTTCCTGTGCAATGACATTATAAAACTAAATGTTAAATTAATTTGTGTTGATGATAAGACATTTTACAGGACCATCTGGCCAAAGATGCATTTTTATAACATGTAGAAAAATAATGTTTAACATTTACATTTACTGGAAATGGAGAAAATTATATGCAGCTACAAAATCAGTCTGCAGGAAGATAGCATTGCAAATCAAATAGAAATATTCTTGTTATATCGTTCCTATAAATGTCATTGTTAAAAAATATTTCTTATACTGAACTCTTTCATTTATTGTACACTTTTATCTAAAAATTGCACTAAACCCAGTAAGAAATACATTCATATAGTTCTTGAAACAAAAGGAGTGTTGCAATTAAATAAAGTATAAGAGCAGCAGTTCTAAACAGCAGTAGAACATTTCCCTTTAACAAGTGTCTGTGGGAATTAGGTTTTCATGGAGTGGGTAGAGCATGCCCAGTCTGCAGTAAAAAAATTTATTTAATTAATGGCATTTATTTCCATGAGTAAAGTTTAATAAAATCCTATATGTAACTGTATGGAATTTTAAATGGAGTAAATTACAATATCACAAGTACACTAACATTCCTTTTATCTTTCTTCTTTTCTGCCAGTGTGCCACAGCCAGTGTGCTTCCCCTACAGTAGCTATTGATACCACTGTTGGCTCAGCTCAATCTAGTCAGGAGTTGACACAGTACATGGTACATAAAGGTTTACTCAAAATTAATGTGAAAACGCGCCAGGGTCAGAAGGAATACTCCCTCATACTGAGAGAACGTAGTATGGAACCTATGGATTCTAGGAAAGTGAGTTAATTACTATATTTAAAAAGGGACTCCGGATAATTATGAGCCAGTAAGTTTGACACCTGTGATAGGCAAGTTATTTGAAGGCTTCTTATGAATGTCATGGAAAGTGATGTTCTGGAGAATAGCATTATGAGCAAAATAAGCAAGGCTTTATGAAGGATAGGTCATGTCAGACAAACCTGAATGCTTTTTGTGATGAAGTTAGTAAGAAGCTAGACAGTGGAAATGCAGTAGATTTGGTGTTTGTTACAGTGCCCCACAAATGACTGCTTTATAAAATAAAGTCTCTTTGTCGCAATGAAATTGTTTGCATATGGGTTGGAAACTAGCTACAGGATTAGATACAGAAGGTGGTTGTTAATTAGAGATGTCGCGAACTGTTCGCCGGCGAACTTGTTCGCGCGAACATCGGGTGTTCGCGCTCGCCGGAAGTTCGCGAACGTCGCGCGACGTTCGCCATTTTGGGTTCGCCATTGTTGGCGCTTTTTTTTGCCCTCTCACCCCAGACCAGCAGGTACATGGCAGCCAATCAGGAAGCTCTCCCCTGGACCACTCCCCTTCCCTATAAAAACCGAAGCCCTGCAGCGTTTTTTCACTCTGCCTGTGTGTGCTGAAGAGATAGTGTAGGGAGAGAGCTGCTGCCTGTTAGTGATTTCAGGGACAGTTGAAAGTTTGCTGGCTAGTAATCGTTTTGATACTGCTCTGTTATTGGAGGGACAGAAGTCTGCAGGGGTTTGAGGGACATTTAAGCTTAGGTAGCTTTGCTGGCTAGTAATCTACCTTCTACTGCAGTGCTCTGTATGTAGCTGCAGTGGGCAGCTGTCCTGCTTCTGATCTCATCTGCTGACTGCTGCAATAGCAATAGTCCTTGTAAGGACTGCTTTTATTTATTTTTTTGTTGTTTTACTACTACTACTACTACTACTACTACTACTACTACTATAAGAGCCCAGTGCTATTAGTCTAGCAGTGTTGGGGAGTGGGACTGGTGTGCTAATCTGCTGCTCCTAGTAGTTCAGCAGCACCAACTTTAATTTTTTTTTTTAATATTCATTCTTTTTTTATTTAACTTTTTTTTATTTTACTATCGCTGTAGTAGTGTATAAGTTGACCTTTTAGGCATTATTTGCCCTGTAGGCATTTTTTGCCCAGTGTGTTATTCAACCAACTGCTATCTAGCTGTGTGCCCGTGTTCACATTCTGTCTAAATATCCATAATATTACCGTCTCCAGAAAAAACACCGGAGTGACTTTTTTCAAGCAGCCATAATAAATTTTACGTAATCCGTATCCATCGCTGTAGTAGTGTATAAGTTGACCTTTTAGGCATTATTTGCCCTGTAGGCATTTTTTGCCCAGTGTGTTATTCAACCAACTGCTATCTAGCTGTGTGCCCGTGTTCACATTCTGTCTAAATATCCATAATATTACCGTCTCCAGAAAAAACACCGGAGTGACTTTTTTCAAGCAGCCATAATAAATTTTACGTAATCCGTATCCATCGCTGTAGTAGTGTATAAGTTGACCTTTTAGGCATTATTTGCCCTGTAGGCATTTTTTGCCCAGTGTGTTATTCAACCAACTGTTATCTAGCTGTGTGACCGTGTTCACATTCTGTCTAAATATCCATAATATTACCGTCTCCAGAAAAAACACCGGAGTGACTTTTTTCAAGCAGCCATAATAAATTTTACGTAATCCGTATCCATCGCTGTAGTAGTGTATAAGTTGACCTTTTAGGCATTATTTGCCCTGTAGGCATTTTTTGCCCAGTGTGTTATTCAACCAACTGTTATCTAGCTGTGTGACCGTGTTCACATTCTGTCTAAATATCCATAATATTACCGTCTCCAGAAAAAACACCGGAGTGACTTTTTTTCAAGCAGCATTCTTATATTTTACGTAATCCGTATCCACCGCTGTGTATACGTTGACCTTGTAGGCATTATTTGCCCTGTAGGCATTTTTTGCCCAGTGTGTTATTCAACCAACTGCTATCTAGCTGTGTGCCCGTGTTCACATTCTGTCTAAATATCCATAATATTACCGTCTCCAGAAAAAACACCGGAGTGACTTTTTTTCAAGCAGCATTCTTATATTTTACGTAATCCGTATCCACCGCTGTGTATACGTTGACCTTGTAGGCATTATTTGCCCTGTAGGCATTTTTTGCCCAGTGTGTTATTCAACCAACTGCTATCTAGCTGTGTGCCCGTGTTCACATTCTGTCTAAATATCCATAATATTACCGTCTCCAGAAAAAACACCGGAGTGACTTTTTTTCAAGCAGCATTCTTATATTTTACGTAATCCGTATCCACCGCTGTGTATACGTTGACCTTGTAGGCATTATTTGCCCTGTAGGCATTTTTTGCCCAGTGTGTTATTCAACCAACTGCTATCTAGCTGTGTGCCCGTGTTCACATTCTGTCTAAATATCCATAATATTACCGTCTCCAGAAAAAACACCGGAGTGACTTTTTTTCAAGCAGCATTCTTATATTTTACGTAATCCGTATCCACCGCTGTGTATACGTTGACCTTTTAGGCATTATTTGCCCTGTAGGCATTTTTTGCCCAGTGTGTTATTCAACCAACTGCTATCTAGCTGTGTGCCCGTGTTCACATTCTGTCTAAATATCCATAATATTACCGTCTCCAGAAAAAACACCGGAGTGACTTTTTTTCAAGCAGCATTCTTATATTTTACGTAATCCGTATCCACCGCTGTGTATACGTTGACCTTGTAGGCATTATTTGCACAGTGTTTTCTTCAAACCGCCATCTAGCTGTGTGAGCTTGTTCACATTTTGTCTAAATATTGATAATATTATCGTCTCTAGAAAAACCACTTGAGTTACTTTTTTTCAAGCAGCATTCATATATTTTACGTAATCCGTATCCACCGCTGTGTATACGTTGACCTTGTAGGCATTATTTGCACACTGTTTTCTTCAAACTGCCATCTAGCTGTGTGTATTATCGTTTCCAGAAAAACCAACTGAGTTTTTGTTGTTGTTGTTTTTTTAAAAATAATGCCAGGCAAAGGCAGGCCGCCACGCAGAGGCCGTGCTAGGGGCCGTGCTGCTATGCAATCCTGTGGCCCTAGCAAATTGCCCAGTTTTAAAAAGCCAATGACCCTGAACTCCCAAAATGCTGAAGAGGTAGTTGACTGGCTTACACAGCACACCCCATCCTCTACCGTTTCTAACTTTACCACAACATCCTCCTCATCCTCCACTGCTATGGCCACCCCACGTAACACTTCCTCCACCACCGGTGCCCCTTCTTCACTGGGGTCAGAGGAGTTATTTTCCCATGAGTTTCTTGAACTGAGTAATGCGCAACCATTATTGCCAGAAGAAGATGAAGGAGATGAGGACCTTACACCAGATTTAATTCTGGCAGAGAACACGATAGAGATGGACATAATGAGTGATGAGGAGGAGGTCCCCGCTGCTGCTTCCTTCTGTGATGTGTCAGAAGAAATTGATGCATCTGAGGAGAATGATGATGAGGAGATTGATGTTTTGTGGGTGCCTAGTAGAAGAGAGCAAGAGGAGGGTAGTTCAGATGGAGAGACGGAGAGTCAGAGAGGCAGTAGGAGAATAAGACCTAGAAGAAGCAGGGAGGACAGCCCGCAGGGATCAGTAGGGCAACAACATGTATCGGCACCTGTGTTCAGCCGGCCAACGCACCCGCCATTGCCGCCAATACCGCCAACTCCGCCAACTTCTACTGTTACCGCCAGATCGCACACTTCCAAAAAGTCAGCAGTGTGGGATTTTTTTAATGTGTGTGCCTCTGACAAAAGCATTGTAATTTGCAATGAGTGCAGTCAGAAACTGAGCCTTGGTAAGCCCAACAGCCACATAGGTACAACTTCTATGCGAAGGCACATGAGCGGCAAGCACAAAGCACTTTGGGAGCAACACCTCAAAGGCAACAGGCAAACTAAAAGCCACACTCCTTCTGGTCCAGCATCTTACTGCTCTACCTCTGCTCTCCTTGACCCGTCTGAACCACCCTCCACTCCGCCTTCCACCTTGACCACCTGTTCCCATTCCCAGTCATCTGCCACCAGCCAAGTTTCTGTGAAGGCCATGTTTGAGCGTAAGAAGCCAATGTCTGACTGTCACCCCCTTGCGCGGCGTCTGACAGCTGGCTTGTCTGCACTCTTAGCCCGCCAGCTTTTACCATACCAGCTGGTGGACTCTGAGGCCTTCCGCAAATTTGTAGCAATTGGGACACCGCAGTGGAAGGTACCCAGCCGCAATTTTTTTTCTAAAAAGGGAATACCACACCTGTACCAACATGTGCAGAGCCAAGTTACCGCATCTCTGTCACTTAGTGTTGGGCCAAAGGTCCATATGACTACTGACGCATGGTCCTCCAAGCATGGTCAGGGCAGGTATGTCACCTACACTGCCCACTGGGTGAACTTGGTAATGGCTGGGAAGCAGGGAATGGGTAGCTCAACAACAACAGTGGAGTTGGTGTCACCGCCACGGATTGCACACGGTTCTGCCACCACCTCTACTCCTCCATCGCTCTCTACCTCGTCTTCTTCTTCTTCTTCTTACTCTGCTGCTGGGTCCTCCTTCTCCTCCTCCACACCTGTGCACCCCCAGCTCCCCCTAGGCTATTCGACGTGCCAGGTACGCCGTTGTCACGCTGTCTTGGGGATGACGTGCCTGGAAAGCAAAAACCATACCGGATCTGTACTCCTGTCATCTCTGCAGTCACAGGCCGATCGGTGGCTGACCCCACACCAACTGCAGATCGGAAAAGTGGTGTGTGACAATGGAAGCAATCTGTTGGCAGCGTTGAGACTAGGCAATTTAACACATGTGCCCTGCATGGCACATGTGTTAAATTTAATAGTCCAACGTTTTGTCTCCAAGTACCCAGGATTCCAGGACGTTCTCACCCAGTCCAGAAAGGTGTCGGCCCATTTCAGGCGTTCCTACACAGCCATGGCACGCCTTGCTGACATTCAGCAGCGCTACAACATGCCAGTCAGGCGTTTGATTTCTGACAGCCAGACTCGCTGGAATTCAACGCTCCTTATGTTGGAACGTCTGCTGCAACAACAAAGGGCCGTCAACGAGTACCTTTTTGAACTGGGTGGTAGGACTGGATCTGCACAGCTGGGGATTTTTTTCCCCCGTTACTGGGTGCTTATGCGCGATGCCTGCAGGCTCATGCGACCTTTTGAAGAGGTGACAAATATGGTCAGTCGCACCGAAGGCACCATCAGCGACCTAATACCCTTCGCTTTATTCCTGGAGCGTGCCGTGCGACGAGTGACAGATGAGGCTGTAGACCAGCGTGACGAGGAGCTGGAAGCGCACGATTTCTGGTCGGAATCACCAGAACGAACCCAGGCACCTGCTGCAACGCAGGGAGAGGTGCCAGAAGTGGAGTCAGAGGAGGAAGGTGGCTTTGTGGAGGAGGAGGAGGAGGACCAACAGGAGCAGGCTTCCCAGGGGGCTAGTGGTGACCTTTTGGGGACCCCTGGTCTTGTACGTGGCTGGGGGGAGGAGACCGTGGATGATGCAGTCCTTGATAATGAGGAAGCGGAGATGGATAGCTCTGCATCCAACCTTGTGAGAATGGGGTCTTTCATGCTGTCATGCCTGTTGAAGGACCCCCGTATCAAGAGGCTTAAGGAGAAGGACCTGTACTGGGTCGCAACGCTACTAGACCCTCGGTACAAGCATAAAGTGTCAGAAATGTTACCAACATACCACAAGTCCGAAAAGATGCGGCATTTACAAACCAGCCTGCAAAACATGTTGTACAATGCTTTTAAGGGTGATGTCACTTCAGGAACTCATCAACATTCCAGGGGCAGAGGTGCCAGTAATCCTGCCACGAGCACACCTGCAAGGACAAAGCCCTTTGGCCAGTCTGTAACGTCAGACATGCAAATGTTTTTCTGTCCAAGGCAGCGCCACAACCCTTCTGGATCCACCCTCAAAGAACGCCTCGACCGGCAGGTAGCGGACTACCTGGCATTAACTGCAGATATCGACACTCTGAGGAGCGATGAACCCCTGGACTACTGGGTGCGCAGGCTTGATCTGTGGCCAGAGCTGTCACAATTTGCCATGAACCTCTTGTCTTGCCCAGCCTCAAGTGTGCTCTCAGAAAGGACCTTCAGTGCAGCAGGAGGGATTGTAACTGAGAAGAGAACTCGCCTAGGTCACAAAAGTGTCGATTACCTGACCTTTATTAAAATGAATGAGGGGTGGATCTCGGAGGGTTACTGCACGCCGGAAGACTTGTTCTGACTTCTATGCAGCTGTCCTTCTCTTCAAGCCTCATGACTCCACACACAGCTGTCCTTTAGCGTCCTCCTCCCTCCGCCACCGTTACAAACTAGGGTGCAAACCCTACTGGTTTAATTTTTTCTGGCCTCTGTGCTTCAGTGGCTGCAACCAAAAAAACTGGGCAAACAATGTCTACAAGGTCAACGTATGGCGAAAAATGACTATTTTCAGCATTTATATGGCATATTTTTTCTGGCAACTGTGCTTCAGTGGCTGCGTCCAAAAAAATGCATATTTTCTGCATTTATATGGCATAATTTTTCTGGCCTCTGTGCTTCAGTGGCTGCAACCAAAAAAATGCATATTTTCTGCATTTATATGGCATAATTTTTCTGGCCTCTGTGCTTCAGTGGCTGCAACCAAAAAAATTTATATTTTCTGCATTTATATGGCATAATTTTTCTGTCAACTGTGCTTCAGTGGCTGCGACCAAAAAAATGCATATTTTCTGCATTTATATGACATAATTTTTCTGTCAACTGTGCTTCAGTGGCTGCAACCAAAAAAATTTATATTTTCTGCATTTATATGGCATATTTTTTCTGGCAACTGTGCTTCAGTGGCTGCAACCAAAAAAATTTATATTTTCTGCATTTATATGGCATAATTTTTCTGTCAACTGTGCTTCAGTGGCTGCGACCAAAAAAATGCATATTTTCTGCATTTATATGACATAATTTTTCTGGCCTCTGTGCTTCAGTGGCTGCAACCAAAAAAATTTATATTTTCTGCATTTATATGGCATAATTTTTCTGTCAACTGTGCTTCAGTGGCTGCGACCAAAAAAATGCATATTTTCTGCATTTATATGGCATATTTTTTATGGCCTCTGTGCTTCAGTGTCTGCGACAAAAAAAATGTATATTGTTAGCATTTATATGGCATATTTTTCCTGGCCTCTGTGCTGCAGTGGCTGCGACAAAAAAAAAATAATATTGTTTGCATTTATATGGCATATTTTTTCTGGCCTCTGTGCTGCAGTGGCTGCGACAAAAAAAAATTAATATTGTTTGCATTTATATGGCATATTTTTTCTGGCCTCTGTGCTGCAGTGGCTGCCACAAAAAAAAATTAATATTTTCAGCATTTATATGGCATATTGTTTCTGGACTTCTGGTTCAGTGGCTGCGACAAAAAAAACATAATTTTTCAGGAAAGTACACATGCCTAATTTTTCAGGGTTCTGCAACAGTGGCAAAATCGCATCTTTTATGGTCACCGCAGGTGATCAATAAAGTAGACCAAAACTGGGCCCACACTGCAGAATCTGTGTTTTTTGGTTCACTTCACTGTACATTGAATTACCTCTGCCTGACCGTGCACGTGCGCACAAGCACGGTGACTGCTAAACACACCACTACAGAAATATTGCCACCAACAGGACGAACATCCTGGAGGTGACAAGCAACTAGTAATTAAAAACTATTATTTGCTCACTTGACGGTATCATTCATTAAAGCTCTTTGCGTCTTTTTGCGTTGCAGTAAGCACCGCGTTTCGTCTTTGCGTGTGAACAGGCTGTAACTTTTACACGACTTGATTGGCATGTAGACGCCGGACGTTTTAAAGCATTTTATTACACAGGTTTAGAAATGTAGTGTGATTTCTGCCCTTTACAGCACAAAACGCAGCGCTGTGTCAACAATGGATTTTTTAGAAACATTTTTGCCCATGATCCCCCTCTGGCATGCCACTGTCCAGGTCGTTGCACCCTTTAAACAACTTTAAAATCATTTTTCTGGCCAGAAATGTCTTTTCTAGATGTTAAAGTTCGCCTTCCCATTGAAGTCTATGGGGTTCGCGAACCGTTCGCGAACCGCTCGCATTTTTGCGCAAGTTCGCGAATATGTTCGCGAACTTTTTTTCCGACGTTCGCTACATCCCTATTGTTAATGGGACATTCTCTGCTTGAAGTAAGTTTCTTAGTGGGGTTCCTCAGGGTTCTGTATTGGGTCCATTTTATTTAACTTGTTCATTAATGACTTAGGGAAGGGAATTGTAAGTAATGTATTAGTGTTTGCAGATGGAACAAAACTATGTTTCAATTCATTGCATTCAGGATGTGACATCATTGCAACAAGATCTGGCAACTGGCATTCTAGGGAGCTAAGTGGCAGATGAGATTCAATGTCAATAAAGGTAAAGTCATGAACCTGGGATGTAAAATATGCAAGCCACTTATGTATATCCTTAATGGGACTGCCCTAGTCAAAGGAAGAAAAGGGGGGTCACCTTGCACACCCTGGCCGTCCGAATCTTGCGAAACCTGGTGCTCGGTGAAGGATGTATTGGCAGCCTCCACGACAGACAGAGGAGTAGAAAATCACCGGCACAACAGGATTTTTCTGGCAGGGAAACCCTTGCTCGTTTATTTGTGGATGCAATGTTTGGGGGCGTAACCATGGGGCGTAACCATGCTTGACAAAGGGGTTATGCCCCAAAACATTGCATCCGCAAATAAACGAGCAAGGGTTTCCCTGCTACAAATATCCTGTTGTGCCGATGATTTTCTACTCCTCTGACTGCCCTAGGCAAATCCATAATGGAAAAGGACCTTATAGTCCTTTAAGATAATAAACTTGGCTGTAGCAAGCAATGTCAGTTAGCAGCTGCAAGGGCAAATAAAGTTTTGAGCTGTATTAAAAGGGGCATAGATTCACGGGAGGAGGGTATTATTCTTCCATTTAACAAAGTGCCGGTAATCCCCATCTAGAATTTGCCATACAGTTTTGGTCTCCAGTGCTCAAGCAAAATATTATTGAATTATAGGGGTCCAGAGAAGGGCAACTAAGGTGGTAAAGGGTATGGAAAGTCTTAGTTATGAAGGAAGGCTGGCCAAATGTAAGTTATTTAGACTGGGAATATGTGCTTAAGGGGTGATATGATAACTATGTATAAATATATAAGGGGATCATTTAATAATCTCTCTAATACTTTATTTACCAATGGGTCTTTCCACCAGACACAATGGCACCCATTCTGATTAGAAAGGGCTTTAATTTAAATATTCAGAAACGGTTTTTACAGTGAGAGCAGTGAAGTTATGGAATTCTTTCCCTGAAGCTGATACATTATATGGCTTTACGAAGGGGTTGGATGTTTTTTTAGCAAGTGAGGATATACAGGGTTATTGAAGATAACTCATAATCCGATTACCATTTTGATGTCAGAAAGGTATCCCATGGCAAATTAGACAGGCTTTAGAGTGATTTCTCTGGATCAACTAGCAGTTTGGCAGTTAATATAGAGATATAAAAGTTTGAACTTGATGGATGTGTCTTTTTTCATCCTATGTTACTATATTGCTATTAACATTGGACACTGTTACATTCAATTTAAAACAACAGGAAAAAAAATTAAAAGGGTAATTCATTTTAAATCCTTTTGAAGTATGAGCCTTTTGTAATTTAATTACATCAAGTACAACCCATTCCAGATAATTAAAGCTATGCTTAAAAAAAAACAGTGTAATACTGATGTATCAGTCGGTGTGCCTTTTATTAATATCATCTATGTCCTTTGTGTTCCTTTTCTTATTTTAACATAAAGAGGTGTCCACAATTATTGGCACATCTGCACCTTGTTCAAGGAATGCAGACAAAAGATTGGCCACATTGTGGTTAAAGAATGTGGCTCAATGAACTGCCAGACTCAATGAAGGGAGTCTCTATTCCGAAGAATATCCTTTGGATAGATGAGACAGAATTAGTGCTAATAGTGCAAAATTTCTTTGCTTATAGTAAATACAAAAGCTTTAAGAAAGAAAACTCCATAACAAGAGTCAAACATGGGGAAGGCTTGCTGATGTTTTGATGTTGCTTTGCTGCCTTTGGAACTAGGCGCCTTGAATCTATGCATTGTAATCTAACAGTGTAATACTGATGTATCAGTCGGTGTGCCTTTTATTAATATCATCTATGTCCTTTGTGTTCCTTTTCTTATTTTAACAGGCACATCTGCACCTTGTTCAAGGAATGCAGACAAAAGATTGGCCACATTGTGGTTAAAGAATGTGGCTCAATGAACTGCCAGACTCAATGAAGGGAGTCTCTATTCCGAAGAATATCCTTTGGATAGATGAGACAGAATTAGTGCTAATAGTGCAAAATTTCTTTGCTTATAGTAAATACAAAAGCTTTAAGAAAGAAAACTCCATAACAAGAGTCAAACATGGGGAAGGCTTGCTGATGTTTTGATGTTGCTTTGCTGCCTTTGGAACTAGGCGCCTTGAATCTATGCATTGTATCATGAAACCAGGAGATCACACAAGGTTCTGGAGTGCATTACTGAATCCAATTGGCACATTCTTAGCCAATCATGTTTCAGAAGGTAAATGACCCAAAGTTCACTTCAAAAAGCACCCAGAAATGGTTAGACTATTCAACAGAAATTAAAACTGAAGATAGGTATCATCAAATCTTAATTTGGATCTGTAATAAACATAGAAAGTTTATTTTTTAATTATTTATAGCTATCAAAGTGTTTTATTTCAATTAGACTTTCCAAAGAGCATGCTACCAATTGTTAAATCTAGGGTGTCAAACATTTTGTCAATGTAAATTCTTTCTGATAAAAGTGCTATGATCTTATAAAGAAGGATAAAGAAGCATATGCTTACAATAAAGTGATGCAGAATATGTTAGTGACTATAAGGACTATACGTGTGTGCAGCGTACAAGGTGCAGATTTTAAAGCAATTACTGTAAGTATGTTCTTTACCTGCAATGACATATTATAGCCAATATAATTACAGATACAAGAGGGAGTTTGCAGGAGTTCACAATTGTAAAATGAATTTGCATGCTTTGACTATTACATCATTCCTGATGCTGGGCATCAAAATTACATCTATTGTGATTTTCTCGGTTTGCTTTGAACACCCCAGAGCTAACATTACCTTGAAGGCAGAGGTATCTCTAGGGTTCCCCTGCTTGAGCCAGATATGGCACATCAAGAAGGACAGAAGCACCATCACTGAGCACAACTATGCAAATGTACATGTTTGAAACTCAAGTACCTTCAATTTGTGCAACTGCTGTGTCCAGTTTTGCACAAACAGATACCCCTCATGTATTAAATATATAACTTGAACTGACTGGCTAGACTTGCAAGGCCTATGAATCTTGCCTAAATTGACAATTAGGACAGGGCTTTCTGGTTTTGCCTTAAAATTGTATGGACATGTTAATAGCATTTATGTTTAAGGCTCAAAATGTCACATCATTTTGCTTCTGTTTTAATTCTCTTCCCTTCGCCTTCTGAGCTGGTGATTCAATTCTTGTGGTGATAGATACAAACATTGTTCCTTTCTAGTTAAAGAAGTAATCTAATGCCAGGATAATTACAGAGGGTTACCATGGCACTCATTGCACTAGTATGAGGTATGTTTTAAGGGATTGTGTTCTTTCATTATGTGTCAGGGTAGCTGTGTTAATTTTCTGACTGTTTGTGCTTATAGGTCCAATAATAATTAATACAATTTAAGAGGGTCTCTGTTTCTTGTACCAAGGATATGGATAAGGGAGTAATTAGTGAAAGCACACGATTTAGTATAGGGACCTCTACAATAAAAATCACTACTTAAAAAGTGACCAATACTTGGCTTGTGGTTAAGGATGGGTGAATTTGACCCGTTTTGTTTCGACAAAAATTTGCCTCCGGCGAATTGTCGCAGACACCCATTAAAGTCTGTGGGCGTTAAAAAAATTTTGGATATTTTTGTTGCGCGTCTTTTTTTTTTTGACGCATGCAGCCATACAAGTCTATGGGCATCAATTCTGCGGTGAAACAAGGCGAAAAAATTCGCCCATCTACTTGTGGTTCAGCATCGTTTTTTCAGTGACCCCAGTGGTGCATAGTCAATTAGGTTTACTGACTTTTTAAGAGGGATCTAACATGGTATGGCTATGTTTTTATTTTCAGAAAGCTGTGGTCTGTCTTCACTTTCTAATTGCTGACAATAAGCGTATATTAGTAGTCTAAAACTGCAAATAGTTTTCAGTGTACATCATGTTTTTGTTTTAAGTGGCTTCCGACTCAAAACCAACAAATTATGTACACTGAAAAGTGCTTAGAAAAACACTCTGAATAAGTTGACATATAGTTGTATTCTCCTTGTTCTCTGTGTAAGGCCTGGAAATCACTCAAACTGAACAATGCAATGTGTCCTGTCAGGGACAAGCAACTCTGATGCCCCCCTGTCAGGGACAAGCAACTCTGATGCCCCTTATACACTACAGCATAAAAAGCTGTCAGCAAAACTGTGAAATCTGTGATGGTTTACATAATATAATAATTCAATATTTCCATCAGCAAGACCAGATAATAAAATAACAAGTTCTCAACTTCTAGTAAATCAAAATAAGTTATTGACAAGCCTCCAGGTTGAAACCAAAATATCTGATTGTTTGCTGTTGGTTACTTCATTTGGTGCCTATTTTAAAATTGTTTCCAAAAAAATTAATCATTAATTTGCAATATGCATCAGTTTGTCTATCAATATAAAAACAGGAAAGCACTTTGTACTTATTGTTCACCACTTGGTGAATTTAGGCCTAAATGTAAATATATATTTCTGAAAATGTTTAATTCAGTCTATAACTGGCATTTAAACATATCTTATATACTGTTGATAACATGACATTTATTTTATAATGATGCATTAAACAGAAGGAAAATGTAGAGATGTTAATTAAGTCTTATTTAAAGTATTGTCATTAATATAGATGACAGTGGTATGGTGTTGATACATTGCACTTAGGAAAATATGCAGTTGGACAACAGCTGAAGTTGCAGGTGGAAAGCCACATGCTGATGCACGGTGAGAAAAAAAATACAAATCTGTCTGTCCAGATGTCCACTGTACTTTATATTAAGACCTTAAGGATCTTATCTGAATAACGGCTGATTTTTTTCTTTTCATTGTGCATTTTCAGTACTTCGATTAACAGATTAAGTGCCCTTCATTTAATCACTTAATACACCTCAATTAAATTATTCCAGCTTGTCCGTGACTTGGTAAACATTTGTTCACCAGAACCTATAAAAATCTAAAAGCCTAATTGAACAAAATTTTTGCATATTCTATAGGTAGAAAATGAATAGCATTAGTGTTAGCTACACATGTAAGTTACTTTTATCTTCATAAAAATATCTGCAACTTCATTTTCAAAGACATTTTTATTTGCTTGGCAGTCTCAATTGCATTTGGCCTACAAGACTAGGGCATGTCAGCAGTAATTTAGAGTGGCCAAAAAAGGGAAATATAGACACTGCCCTTGGATGACAATTCAAATTACCTTCTTGGCTGCTATATGCTAGATATTTTTATAAAGAAATACTTAACTGCAGAACAAATTCATTTGCAACTTTCCAATAAACACGACTTCTAACAACATTCTGAGCACAGTTATGCTAGAAGTCCAGATACCAACAAGGAGAATATGTTGAGCAACCTGATTCTAGCTTTTTAGTTAATTTAAATGAAAGAGTCTCAAATGGTTTAGTAAGGAATTAAGTTAATTGGGGTTGGTGTTATGTGGGTGCACTTTCTGGAAACTTTCCCATGTTTGCTTCAACATAACTTGCGGCTCACCTCCCATGTCACTCTTTTAGCGTAGACTTTAATTAGATCTGGCGTTCTCCTCATAATGATAAATGCTGAGATGATGAATGGAAATGGAAATGAGTGTGAAGTGGCTCAGTCATCAGAGCAGAATATCATTAACACCTTCCTACTGTTAAATCGATCAATGTCATCTTTGGATCCCTGTGTTCAGCGGGTGCAGGTGGCAGATCACCAGAATGCTATCCACAATATTGGCTGTCCAAGCCTTGTAGATTTTTTTCCTCCCTGCATGTTTTTGTTTATCTCCTGTTAAATATTTTCCTTGCTTGGTTCTATTCCAACTGGAAATGGCAGTTTTGAAAATAAGTGAAAATGAGTTTGATACAATCTCAATACAGTTCTGAGGATATGTCAGTAATGTTTGGCTGGAAGATACAATTACTTTTATTTTTTTATGACTTCATAGTTTGGAAGAGAAAATAAGTGTTAAATAATAATGCACAAAAAATGTTTAGAGACTGAATAGGAAATAGTAACACCCCAAATCAGAATTAATACATAGTATAGTACATTTGTGACCATCACAAGCAAGCCTTAATGGGAATTAACTTAGGAGTTTATTTTCTTCTTTAACAGACAGTAATGTATAAATGTATAAATTATATGAAAATATATGCATATATAAAAAATACTATTTACATGTCCATACAATTTTAAGGCAAAATCGGAAAGCCCTGTCTTAATTGTTAATTTAGGCAAGATTCATAGGCCTTGCAAGTCTAGCTAATCAGTTCAAGTTATATTTTAAATACATGAGGGTATATCTGTTTGTGCAAAACTGGACACAGTAGTTGCACAAATTGAAGGTACTTGAGTTTCAAACATGCACATCTGCATAATTGTGCTCAGTAGTGGCCCTTCTGTCCGTCCTTATGTTCCATATCTGGCTCAAGCACACCTATTAATGCAGGAACCTTTGGATCTTCATACCTCAAGTCTACTACAAAATCCTTGAAACATTAAATTAACACAATAGACTGGTTTATCTCAAAAAAGCATTAATTATATCTTAGTTTGGTTCAAGTACAAGGTTCTGATTTATTACAGAGCTTTCTGGACAACGGGTTTCCAGATAATGTATCCTATATCTGTATATATACAGAATTATGTATTAAAATTGTACAGGCATGGAATCCATAATCCTGAAACCTGTTATATAGAAAGCGCAGAATAACAGGAAGGCCATCTCCCTTAGACTCCATTTTAAACAAATAACTACCATTTTTAAATATAATTTACTTTGTAATAACAAAACAGGACCTTTTACTTGATTCTAACTAAGATACAAATAATCCGTATTGGAGGCAAAACGATCCTATTGGGTTTAATGCAAAAATTATGTTTTAGTAGATGTAAAGTACGGTGATGAAAAAGATGACCTTAATACCTGTATTAAATGAGGAGGAATACTATTTTCTACTTGGGGGTGCTAAAAGTTAGGCACCCCCAAGTGACTACTTTTACTTACCTGACACCACGGGCCGGTGCTCCTATCAGCAGAAAACAGCACCAGTCTGGGGTTCTTCTAGCGAGCACCACAGAGTGATCCTCTTCCTGCTTCTTTGGTTTTTAAATTTTCTGGGGCAGGCGCATGCACAGTAGTGCAAAATAGGCAAGTTTTTCGTTAAAGTTCGGCCTTTTGCTCTACTGCACATGCGCAGCCGCAAGAAGACCCAAAGAAGCAGGAAGAGGATCGCTTTGTGGTTCTCGCTGGAATAACCCCTGGGCTGGTGCATTTTTCTGCTGATAGGAGCACTGGCCCAGGGTGTCAGGTAAGTAAAAGCAGTCACTTGAGGGTATGCTAAATTTGACACCCTCAAGTAGAGAATGATATTCCTTCTACTTTAACAGCAGTAATCTTGCTTTTACTGTACTCTTTCTAAGAAGCTATCCAAATACATTTCAATGTATCTTCCAGTTGTATCAAATTCAAATTCAGGACCATTTATCAAATAAGCATTGATGGCTGAATGTTATACATCAATAATCATCAAAAATCATGGTGCAAATTGGCCTTAGTGGTGTACCAATCAATAATTAACAAATGTATGTGCCTTGCAGTTACAAACAAAAGTCTTATTTCTCATGTTTACTACACTGGGTCAGATGAATATAATGTGACTACATAAAATTAGTTTTGCATTACATGTCAAGCTATTGTAAAATTAATGTTGTAGTTTGCTTGAGCTATAGCTTTTGTTTATGTTGCTATATTTTATCACAATTAGAAAACTAGTGGTGCTCTATACCTCTGCCACTGTAGTTTATGAGCATTAGTTTTTCATCGAAATCAAATAAAATTGTAAAAAAGAAATGACAATTTGGATAATAGCAAAATATGTTGAAATTAAAGATATTTACTTGAAAAATCTAACATAAAGTAAATGTCAACTGCACTATGCAAGTATTCCTGTCAACAGGGGAGTCTTATTAGATAAACAATAAAGTAAGTGTATCTTGCTGTGATTCCAGAGCACTGCCTGGAGTTACCATTAAATAATATCTGAAGAGTCTGTTTTAACTTTACTTAAGACCTGTAAGCTTTCAGCTTATTAAATGAGAGCACACTGTACTTTTGTGTCAGGCAAGAAAATTTTGACCTTTTGTATCAAAGAAAGATAATCGCTTAATGTATTAAGTCCTTTATTTGCTACTCAAACCACTCATTAACAAATAATTGGATCAAAAGTTCACTGGCCTTTATTGCTCTGTCAATTAGACTGCATACTGTAGGTCTCTGAGGATGAAACTAAATGAGCTGGTCACTAGGTTATAAATAATTTCTGTTGGCTACTCCATTTACCTTAGGCTGTTTATAAAGAGGTCAATGTTCTACATAGAACAAAAAACATCTCTTTTGCAGCAAGCTAATTCATTTAAATGGGTATATGTCCAAATTTAAAGTACCTTGTAAAAATGTGATCAATACATTTTAAATCCCTATTAATGTAAATATGGTACATGAAAATATATATTTATTGTTTACAGCTTAGTAAACAATTTTATCACAGATGTGCAACTGGTCGATTTCTTTTTTTGCATTACCAATATTTTTTGTAATTTGTTTTAACTCTGCTATTTTAAACTCTGCTGTTAATGGATAAAGGGCAAGATTAATTGTAATCACGAATTGTTTTCAAATAGACCAAACTGAGATAACAGCTGGAGTCTTGTCTTCAGTGCTGAGAGTGGATGAAGAGCAAGCTAAAGGCAGATAGGGGAACGAAAAAAGATACAAAAAGACATTTATACAGTTCAAGATAATTTTTTAGTAGGCATACGCTAAACAATGGATAGATGATAGATAGAAAGATAGATGATAGATTGCATCTATACATATGATTTAGACTGAAATAAATATAGCCATATATAGAAAACATTAATACACCTCCATAGTTAGTAATTTGTATTGGTTTATGTATTGGTTTATATATTATTTTATTTATAGTAAATTTAATTTTTTCTACATTGGATCCATGAAGTCTAGTTATTCAGTGGTGCTCCTATTCAACCAACCTTACCTTTGTTTTTTTAATACCATTTTATAGTTAAAGGAACTCTGATTCCTGAGGTACCCTGTCTTAACTTTTTCAATATTTGTGTTTCATGGGCATTACAAAAGCAGTACAGTATCTAGTAATCATCTGATCTTAAAACAAAAATAAGTTTACCAGTTTACAAAGCAGAAACATGATGTGAAAAAGGTATAGCATTAAAATGACTGTAACATCTTATTATCTAGTTTGGCAACTGTATGCCTGGAAAGCATAGCCTAATGTAAAAGTGGACTGGAGCACTGCCTCAGGCACTCCAGGATGACAGAAAGTAAGGAGAAAATACAGGTATCAGTAAGGAAGGGGTGAAGTAAAATAAAAAGTTCAAGAACTAGAGCAGGATTAAGATCTTCATAGTTTAAGTAACATATTGTCAGGTTGTCTTTACCAATCCATGAATCCTAGAAATCTGACATGACAAGAACAATGAATTTTTTATAAAGCATAAGGAAGTCTAATTAACACATAACCCAGTTCTGTTTTAGCTATACAATGTTTAACTGCTCTAAATATGCCTGTAAAAAGTGATGGGTGCGTTTAACTCTTATGCACTTCGTATTGAAAAGTGTTTCCACCGGGCATAGTACTAGGTCATAATTAAAAATGTGCTTAATTTATGCCAGATTTATACCACCAAGCCATAACTAGAATGTGCTTCATTTCTAATAATTCTATACTGGTTGACACACCTCTTCCCATATTCCTAGGTCTCTGAATTTACAAGCCACCTTATTTTGCAGAACAACATTAATTACTGAATTTCATCTGCCTTGCCTTTTTAATGTTTCTAATGGCCTCTTCATAGAAGTATATTAGATTTGCTTGACATGATCACACTTTTACATCATATCTCTTTATGTGTATGAATATAATATATTCTTAAATTTCCTCTTTTAAAGGGATTGTTCATCATTCCAAAAGGTATTGTTCTCAAATACTACTCTAAAAAATAATGTATTGCCTTTGTACTACTAATTTTTTCTACATATTATATTTTACCACTTGGGTTTCCCAGTAGCGGCTCAGCAAGGCTGGTTGCTTACTCCCCTAAACTGTCCAATACATTTTAAAAAGATGAATTTCCTTTTTAATATTCCAGGTTTGCAGTTATTTAGGTAATGATCACCAGTCTATACTTTCCTAGTTGCAATTTTGTTAAAATAAACATTTTTAATACTACAATATCTGCCATCTGCTATTGAATTTAACCCCCCCAATCACCTGTTGATGTTATAACTTTAAGTCCACAGGTGGTGTATCACATAATAATTAGTAAGTATGCAAAGAATAACAATAGAAAAACAAGGAAGTCTGTATCCAAGAAATGGGATTAACAAAATCAGGATAGTCAGAATATCAGAACTATGGTCCAGGGATCTGAGGCAAATAATTGACTTCATGACACTTAGGCATGAAATTTAGGAATAGATGATTTCAAATACATTTCATGAAGAAAAAGGATCATGGTAATGTATACAATAGGAAACATATATTCTGCTTTAAGAAAAAACACAATCAGCCATTCATTGTATTTTTTAAATAGTAATTTTTTTATTTTATGAAATTTTTAGTTATTTCTATAGGAATTTCAATAAATTAACTTTCTGTTTGGTGTTCTCTTTGTTTACCATTGTGTATATTTTTTAAGCACAAAACAAAAATGCTGGTACTGTGTTAACCAGTAGCAAAACAACGAAAGCAGGTACATTTCCCTGCAACAGCAACAGATGTGAAACCTGCAAATACATCCTGTGCAAAGATCAAGTTGCTATACCAAATACACAAAAAGTATACACCATTCTGCACTACTATTCATGTGCTTCATCCAATGTGGTATACATGATTACATGTACTAGGTGCTCTACAGGAGGCATATACTGTACATGACAAAAATTGTGCACCAGGATGAACCATCACAGACATAAAATCAACACCACATCATGTGATACACCAGTGGGGCAACCCTTCTGCAGTCAAAATCACAGTCTTCAGGACATGCAGATCTTAATTCTAAGAGAGAACTTTACAACTGAATGGGAAAGGAAGATTTATGAATTCAAATGTATGGAGTTATTTAACACATTAAGACGGCCTTAATTTAAGGTCAGGTTTCATGTCACACTATGTGACCTGAGTGAATCCAGACTCCTGGACTATTTACAACCCACCCTAATTCATTGTATTATCTCTACAATTGATCTCTATCTATCTGTAACTTCCTAATGTATTGCCCATGAATACCTTTCACTGATCTAACAGTATATATGATGTGCATTCTAGCTTTCATTTGTATTTTGCCTGACGAAGGGGCTTTGGTGTTCCGAAAGCTTACAATGTATTTTTATTGTTAGCCAATATAGGTATCACTTCTACAATACTTTTTGTATTTGTTTGTTTTTTTATTTGTTATTTTTGTATATTTTTTTAGAAATGCTTGTTCTCTTCATTGCTCTTCTTCTATGCTTACCTTTAAACAATATATTGTGTATCCTAAAACTGTATTTTCTACCAACTGCAGTTTCTTTTTTCTGTATTAGCCATATCTCCCCTGGTATACACAAGCCTAGTGGTTGCTCTACAGAGGTTTCACTGCATCCTGAAACTGACATCTTTTGACATATTATCATTGGGGTCCAGTACACTTTGAGAATCTAAAAGCACTGGAGGGAAAAAGTTATAAAATATTCTGCCTTTTTGATGGATACCTTTTACATTGTGTTATTAAGGATAAAAAACATGTGCATGCACACACACACATATATATCAAAATGTGATATTAGATACCACCACTAAAAAATCACCCACTTTCTATTCATTCCTATAGGATATTTATCAATGGGTAATTTGTGAATTGTGTGTTGCACGTGGTTCTCTTTTCCCTTCCCTGCCATGATCTGCATATGTAAATTAGGATTTGGTTTGGTATTCAACCGAATATTTCACAAAGGTTTCGGGGGTTCGGACGAATCACAAAATAGTGGAAAACACAACTTTTCCATAATTTGGCTCTCTATACTTTGTCAACTAATAAATCAACAATAGATAACCCCAATTGGATAGTTTTTCTTACAATAAGTAGTGATGGGTGAATTTATTCGCTAGGCGAATTTGCGGCGAATTTGCACGATTCGCGGCCAGCGAATAAATTTTTCGCCGTTTTGCGAAATTCGCTAATTTTCCGGCGAAGCAAAATGGCGCAAATTCGCCCATCACTAACAATAAGGATAAATGATATCTCAGTTGGAGTTAAGTGCAAGGTACTGTTATATTTATGCATATACACATACCCATATTTGCAATACCTTGGCTGTAAATTGTATTTCATTGCAACAAATTCTCAAAATTATCTCCAAAACATTAGCAGGAATCTGGCAACCCAAATCTATAACTAATCCTGGAAAACTGGCAACAATTCATATGAATTTTGTCATCTCTAGCTTCAAGCATATTTGCTTATATGTTTTCCCGATCACAATTTACTTAAAGTACACCTACTGACAAATGAGGACTATCAAAATAACAAAGGCAAATTGGGAGAATATATTTATCACATGAACATACCTTTCATCCTCTTTTCTTTAAGACCAATCAAATAAAGAAAATATAGAAGTTTGCCTCTTGATATTCTATCAAGGATTCTGTGAGTTTCATGCTTGTTCAGAGAAAGACCTGTAAGTAGATCAGTGCAAATTAGGATACAGTAAATTCCTCCACACTAAACTCAAATAAGGTACTGAATATCTTACATGTGATTTGACAAAGGCCACATGGCAATTTCAAAAGGAAAAATGTGTTATTGTTTATGCTAGAGGTTTAATTTGCATGGGAAAGACAAACATCTGTGGGCTCATTTATAGACACTGGGAAAAATTGCACCTGGGCATTAACCCATGGCAAAACAATTACATTGCTGCTTTCATTATTCTAAATGCAGCTGTCTTAAAAATAATCTTATTGCTCATTGTTGCTATAGATTGCTGCCCAGGAGTAAATTTGCCTGGTGTCTCACTGTGTTGTCTGCTCTTGGATACAAATGTAAAACTACCTTATAAATGACTGAAGTTCTGCCATACTTTGCAAGCCTGTATGGAGAAAAAAAGAAGGATGTTAAACAAACACTTCTTTAAAGAATATAACTTTAATTGCAGTTAAGCTGGTGAAAAGTATCTGTATAGTATACTATCGTTAGTATAATAAATTGGCACCAAAACCATCATTCAAATATACCTTTCAAACAGAGATAATTTTATTGCAATAGCTACAACTTCACTAATATTTCACTAGTCTGTTTTTGCACGAATATTCATAGAAGACATCATTTAAGACATCATTTTTTGGAGGGCATGGACCACAAGCTTCTCTTCTTTTGAGCATAAACCATTGCACAACTGGGGCATAGCAGTGTTCTAGCCAGAGGCCCTTCTAATGGCAGCAGATCACTTGACTCCTTGAAGTTCCTGACAACTACCTTCTGCACACAACCTTTAGTTCTCTAACCATGAAGAAAAAGCACCAATAAGACCAAAATACATTAGTTTAGAACATTCCTCCACATACTTACTAATTGCTACATCATAAAAAGCAAAGTTTAATACGTTAACTATGATCTGCCCCTCAAAAATAATTCATATTTCCTTTTATAAGGCCTTTCTCCGGACATTATCTTGAATGTGATCTCTAAAAAATTGTCTGATTATTTCAGACTTATTTTGTGTATTTCAGAGTATTACTAAAGAAACATATCATTTGAAAAGACAGAGGTCAATCTAAAAATATAACATCTAAGACTATATAATAACTACGCACTTCAAGGGCCTCAATTATTCTGCAAACAAGCAATTGAAGCAGTGCATGTGGGACTGTTGGACACTAAGCAACTGTATAGAGTAGTAGATCCAAATAATCATGGCCCATAAAGTTACATCACATACAAAGTACATATTAATAATCCTTAATAATACCAAAGGACAGCATTGAAGAAGAGATGTGTAATAACTATTTTTGTACTGTATGACTATTTAAATATTTATTAGCAATAAAGTGGTTATGGATGCACATTATTCAGAGAATTTAGCTAATCCCATGTAATTGCAGTTTTGAGTCTTTATTTCATGTTATGATATAATGTGAAGAGGAATAAGCTTTACAAAAAATCCCAGACTGGGTGTTACGAGAGGCAAGTATAATGCAATATAAAATGATATTACAGTTGATACAGTTCATTATCTAACATTTGCTTAGATTGCACAAGCAGTGAGTTTACCCCTGATCTGAGTGCTTGCATTTGTGTTATGCCAGGGTATTGGGGCCAGTGGAAAGAGGCATTGGGAAAAGCAGACAACTTAAAGGGGGGCAACACCAACTGATTTGGGCATTTCAAAGTGTGCAATACAAAGAACTATGCTGCAAGTGCATTTACATATTCCTACCAAGAACCACATGTTTGTAGGGAGGGGGTGTTTCACCAAAAACAGAAATATTTTTATTCCTAATATGCCACTGTTATCCTATAAACAATGCATGTAATAGATTTATTTGTAAAATGCGTTATGACCTCCCGCCTCAGAGTTTAGAAACAAAAACTAGGGATCCACCACAGTTTACAAAAAAAACTTGCTTCTTGTACTTATTACATACAGTAATACTTACTTTTTTTAAATATTACCCTGAATTGGGGAATTAATGTTATTGTATCTTATTCTGTTTAACCATTCAAGCTACATTTGAATTATTAATATGATATATAAACATTCTTTACTGGCAGGATTTAAGTAATAAATAACAATCAAGCAAAATGCATTAGGAATATAGCCTGATGACAGTGAAGGGAATATTTTTCACTAGCTTGGGGTACAAGTATAATATTGTCCCTCAATAAAAAAAAGCACATGCATTTGTGTACTTAGAAAATTGCTTAAATGGCAAAAATGATCAAAATATTGTTTGTGCCATAAGCCAAACCTCTGGTTTTTATGTTTATGCCTATTAGTTTACGCTCTATCTACTTTGTACACATGGTCTTGGTTTTTCCCTGAGGCCTACAATTGGGGACTCATAAAAGAATCAATGTATTCATATAGCCTAAATTTTTAATATTAAAATGCTCTGAGATTTGCTATACACATGCTCCAAGATGTATTGCCCCAAGCAAAACAGTGTTTTATAGATGGACATGCAATTATGTTAGATTCATTATAGGTCACAGTTTTCAAATGGATAATCAGTAGTAGTATTTCACTAAAAGAGATTTTTATAAAAGAAAAAACATTAATGAATTTTAAGTAGTGATGGGCAAATTTATTCGCCAGGCATGGATTCAGGGCGAATTTCCGCATTTTGCCACCTATTGTTTCACAAAACTGCTGCGAAAATGTTTGGCAAAAAAATTTGCTGCGACAAAAAAGTCTCGTTTTTTTGTAGCAGCAAAATAGTTGTGCATGAAAACAAATTTGATGCCCATTGACTTTATTGCATTTGGACAAAAAAGTTGAAGTGTAAAAATTGCCAAGCCAATAAAATAATTTTGACACCCATTGACTTTAATGCATTTGGACAAAAAAGTTGCAGAAAACTGCACCGGCTCGGGTTTCTTCCAGTTAGCACCACAGAATGATCCTCTTCCATCTCTTTCTTTCTTTGCGCGGCTGCGCATGTGCAATAGAGAGAGAGAAGGTATGTAAATACAATCACTTGGGGTGCCTAACATTTGGTACCCCTAAATGCAAGAAGACTTTCTTTCTCTTTTAAGGAGCATTTTAATATCTTTTATACAGATATTGCCTAATATTTGCATCGTCCTCTGCCCCAGTGGCGCAACATATCATATTAACAAAGTAACTCAGAATTTCTGCGATATATGCACTTTCAAAGCTCTAGATAGAGTAATATAAATCTTCATAGCTTAATACTGGGAAACTTCAGGGTCTGCTGCCACCTGAGGCTGTAAAAAGTGGAAATTTGGCTCTTAAATCTTACACCAGGTAACCCATGATAATGTGCCGCACATGTATTGTAATTAACAGATGAAACACACACAAAGAAAAACAATACCTGCCTACTAAATTGTACCAATTTACCTTTCTTCCTACGAAAATTCTTCAAAGGAGAAAAACCATAGCAGGTCTCATAGCACCAGCCATCAAACAACATTGCATTGCTAATATACTTTATCAAGCAACAGAAGTAATGACCTCTAGTTCACAGAAACTATGGGCAATAATAGAGAATACTGTGCTTGCCCCATCCTCATTCAACATAATCTGTTGGTCAAAAATATCATGAATCACAAAATACTTGGAAATCTGCCTTTAACCAATAAAGCTGCCATCAAAACATTTACATACACATGCTTTATAGAGTATACATTAATCTACTGATAATAATTGAGACAATAGTTGCTAATATGCCTCAAAAGCTACTGAGAAATGTATAAACTAATGTAACAAATTGTAACAGTTCTGAACCTGGATTACTGAGCTGTCAGACGAAACACCAGAGACATGAACATTAAACTTTAAACTTCAATTTTAAAAAAATAAAAATAAAAAATAAACGATTGAAAGCACTTGAAAAAAGTCTTTATTTCAGGAGAACAATCTAAAAACAACTGAACTGAAAAAGGACAACTGAACTGAAAAAGGTTTTGGCAGGTGAACAAGTCCTTTAAAAGTACAGTAGAACTAGAAATGAAAGCAATTGAGAACCATATGGTATCTCATTAAAGACCTTTATTGCTTCAACACATGGAATAGTAAGTAAGCCATTTCATTTTTATCTCTGTTAGACAGAATGTTAAACAGGAAGGGGTAGAAAAAAACAGCAAAGGCTCTGAGGACACCCCCATACGCAATATGTTTACCCAGGTGCAGTAACCCTTAGCAGCCAATATTAAGTTTGCTCTTTTAATTAGGTGACAAGTAAATGCTACCTGTTGAACATCAAAAAATGAAAGTATTTTAAAGTTATGAAAATACAATGTATTGGTACAACTGGTGTATTTGTGTGAGAATGCCTGGTGTCTAGCAGTAGGGAGACCCGCCGTGTCCTTCTTCACCAAACAGTGCTGGCAAATGATGCACGTGCTGCAGTCCTTCCAGTTTGATGCAGTGTTGCTGAAGACGTCATCGAGAATAGGTGCAAGATTCAAATATTTAAAGGGCCTGCATCCGCTAACTTGTTGCCCAACGTAGGTCTATTTTTAGTAGTTCCTGTGTGCCTTTTTAGTGTGTAGCTTCCGTGTTTGACCTTGCCTGTCCCTGTTCCTGCCTTGTCTGCTGCCAGTCCTTTCCCTAGGCTGTACTTTGACCATTCTTTCAGATCCTGTCTTGAACCCGCTACTTTGGTATTCTGACCCAGCCTGTGTCCCCTACTATGCTTTGTCTCTTGATTCTGTATTGCACCACATAATTTGATTCTAACCCGGCCTGTGACTCAGACTAAGCTTTGTCTCTCGATTTTGTACTGCACTGCCTGATTTGGTTCTGACTCAGCCTGTCCTACGACCACGCTTCTAATCTCTGTTCTTATTGCACGTACGGTTCCCTTGCTCACCCAGAACTCTCTCCTTGGTCCTCTCACACTAAGACCTGGTGGCATCCGAGTCGTGGCATGCTCCTCCCGAGGAAAAAGGCGGTTGTTATTGGCAGAACAGTGAGCCGTGACCGGGACCTTGGGGTTTGTTCTGGGTTTGGAATACCTAACGTCACAATTTGCTTTAGAAACTGTGTTTCCATGGGGGCAGTCATTCAAAGCTGAAAAAGGAGAAAAAGCACAGGCTACACAGTAAATTATATTTAAGCTTTATAGTATACAATGGGATTCTTCAGAATATATGTTACCTGCTGTGTATTCTGTACTTGAATGGCTGCCCCATGGCTACATAGCAGTTTGTTTATATAAACTATAGTTGTGTTTCTGAAGCAAAAACTCCAATTGTGCCAGTGCAAGGAAACAGTACATTATATTGTCATTCCTTTAAAACACTTTCATTGTTTGGTGTTCCTGTCTATATAATTTGCTGTTGCCCTCCACTGGTAAAGTTGGTGCATTTTCTATAGAAACACAACTATCGTTTATATAACCAAGCTGCTATGTAGCCATGGGGACAGCCATTCAAGCACAGGATACACAGTAGATAGATAAATTCTAAATAGAATCCCATTGTATTCTACAGAGTTTATATGTTTATCTGATGAGTATCATGGCTGCACAACAACTTGTTTATATAAGCTATAGTAGAGCTTTTGAAGCAAACACATGAGTTGCACCAGTGCAGGGCAGCAGTACATTATTTTTCTACTTTACTACAGTTTAATTTTTTGGTGTAAATGTTCCTTTAACATACCATACTGTATAATACATTTGTTTTCACAATACATGTCTCCTAGATGGTCATTGCTATTGTCAGAGTAATATAAAGGGAAACGTGTTGAGCAAAATGTCCATCTTTAACTGCCAACCGTTATGATACATACACAGTTAAGTTCCTTTTATGTTCTTAATTTTGAGTGGAATGGCAACTACTTGAACTATTTCTTTGCTGGATTTGAATTCATGTTTAGCATACAAACCAATCATGTATTTATTTTGGTCACAACACACACATAACACACATTATGGGGCAGATTTACTAAGGTTAGAATTTCGAAGAAATTTTTTGGATACTTCAACCATTGAATAGGAAATTTACTTTGACTTCGATTCAATCGATAATCGAAGTACTGTCTCTTTAAAAAAACTTTGACTTCAATACTTTATTAAAATTAAACCTGCCTAATTGCTATCTTAGCCTATGGGGACCTTCTACAAACTTTTTCTAAGTCTTTACACATTGAATAAAAATTCTTTGATCGTACGCTAAAATCGTTCGATTCGAATTTTATTTGATCGTAGGATTGCCAAATTTGGTGAAAAAACGTTGAATTCAATATTCGAATTCAAAGTTTTTCAATTTGATTGTTTTTTGTACTTCGAAATTCGACCCTTGATAAATCTGCCCCTTAGAGGCACATTTATCAATTCATGCGAGTTTTTTTTTACACTCCCATAAACTTCCATAAATTCGAAGTTCAACTAATTGAAATTTATTATGTGCTTAATTTTGAGGGGAATGGCAACTACTTGTACTATTTCTTTACTAGATTTTAATTCATGTTTAGCATTAAACCAATCATTTATTTATTTTGGTCACAACACACACACAAAACACACACACATTTAGAGGCACATTAATCAATTCCAATAAACTTCCATAAATTCAAAGTTCAACTAATTGAAATATATTGATAACATTTTTCCAACTCGGACAAATTTAAATGACCTGAAAACTCAAATTGAATTACATCAAATGTTCATAAAATGTGTATTCCTTATGCTTTTATTGTGCACGTATTGAAAAATGGTATAGAAACAGCAGAATAATCAACTAGGCAACTCATGGGTTTCTAGAATAGTGTTGTGGTATGCTTGTAAAATTATGTTAGTATATATATTGAATACCATTTATTTATTATAGCTATCAAAAAGTAATATATTTGATTAGCTTTTTGCTAGGAAAGCATTACATTTTTATTCTTTGTGTATTCCCCAAAAAGTGCCACTGGTGGGCAGCAGTTAAATGCAATAAAATTGTATCTGTAAATACAATCATTCACATTTCCTGTGCTTTTTAACCAACAGTATATAAGGCAGATTTCAACGGCCTCTAATATAGAGTATTATAAATTCCATGTCACATTAATCTTCAAACAGCAGTCTCTGAAGCATCATTATTTCCTTCACACCCATCATTACATATGCCTAAAAACATTTATGTTACCTGAATAAATATATTCAAACGAATGAAGTTATTTTGTTTTCAAAAGAACAGGAACATTTAAAAAACATTTTTTTATAAGAAATTCTTCAGTATCACTTGCTTTGTATCAATCAGCATGTCTTCGGCTATCTTACTTTGGTATTTTCTTGCACAAACTGTGGCAAAAAATAACTGATATATATATATATATATATATATATATATATATATATATATATATATATATATATATAAAAATAAATATATGTAAACAGATATAGTGTGTTTCTCATTTCTCTCTTATTTTTCATTTCACAACATTATTATTCATAAAAGTATACGCTACTCTATCTATTGTTTACTCTCTATGTATATTAACCACTTATATTTTGCACATATGAATGCCTGACTTTCTGTTCAGTAAACATTACAGAGTAGTATTAGAATGTTTCTGCATTAACCCTATGATAATTCTAGTCATCGTTTTTTCATTTCTGTACCTAATGAAACACTATATATCAAGCGGGAAAGATTATGATGAAAAACAGATACACAATGCGAGGATTAATTTTTTTTTTTGTTAATTCGATTCTGAATTAAAACAGCTATAAAAATACAATACTAATATGCTATGAATAGGTAAAAACTGAACAATCACTATTAGTAACAGTGCAAATGTTGTTGTATTTGTATTACCGATAAAGTAACACACATAAATACTTAATTGTGTTCAAATAATAAAGCTTATACTAGATATCACTAAAAACATATTCCAAAAACATTGTTTTCCCTCCACTTTGCAAAGCTGCCTCACTGGTGTGTATTATTTGTGGTGCTACAAATGCTCCAGTGAATACACGTATAATACAATGATATGACTATATCAGCTTGGCTTTGAGTGCTGACTGTACAACCTTCTATTTTGTTAAGCAGAATGTGAAACATATTTGCAATATTCCTTCTGGGTTTATAAAGAATAAAATATCTAAACTGGAAAGTAAAAAAAAAAATCTACAGTTGAGAACATCTATCTTTTGAACTGCTGCAGTCTCAAATTTCATCATATACTACTGCTTGGGATCCTGCTATAGTCCCCAAGTCCCATATCAATAAGGATGCTGGGCATAAGACTGTATCTGAAAAATATATACTGTCTTATATAGTTTGAATAATATATCCAAAATATTATTTGATTTGTAACACTAATTGTTTTATACTATCTATGTATCCCTCACTGTGTCTCTCTTTTGCTTTCTTTTCTTCTCTCTGTCAGTCTCACTGAATCATGAGATTCATTATTACATATAATCTTTCGTAAACTTGTTTACTATTATAGTAAACTAAAAAACCGCACCATAAATATTTTCTTAGTTTGTAACTATTTGAGGGTAATGCATGTGCTAAACAATATTATATGCTTTTCAGTGCCGATTGTAAAAGAATTTATGGGTCTGTGTGTGCCTATGTGTGCCAACTTCCTTTCCTTATAGGTATGCTTCCATCTTTACACCTTTAAATCCATGATAGTATTGTATACGACTGTCACACAATGTTGTGTGACTTAAATTTTAGATTTTAGATTAGAATTTTGTAGCATCTACTTATGATTTTAGTTAAAGTATGTTCATGTTTTTTTGTCTTTTTTTATGATTTTACTTATTTTGTAATATGCAGCATTACAATCAATCTTCTATGTGATTTATCTATGCTACTGTTTTATATAAATTGAAGGCTTGTTTATAAATCAAACCATCGTGATAAGAAAATATGGATACAAATGGAAAATTCAATAGAATTATAGAAACAAAAAATGTTGTTTCAAATCTAGTTAGCAGATGGTCACATTACAAGGTGTTTTTGCACATGAGCTTAAAACTTGTTAGGGTTCCCCTGAATGATCTGGTCAAGAACCTCTTATTTCTGGAATACAATACTTGTTAAGATAAGTAAATCTCCTGAAATTTGGTTCACTAAAATATTGGTTTTAAAAAACAAAAATAGTTCACTATCTATTGAAACAATGCAGTCAGTGTTATAAGTTTGCCCTCTGTTCTGATGGATGAATCAAAATTTTTAACTTATTTTTTTTCCAATTTTCTTTTAATTCACTTACTTTATGAGTCTGATTTACTACCATGGATACTAAATTGCACCAATACAACAGCCCATTGCAACTAATTAGATCTATACTTCCATTTTCTTACTGGTTCATAAAGGAACTTGAGCGCAGCTTAGTAAATTTGTCAGTAAAGGATCATCTCAAATTTCATTCTTATGAACCTTGTTACCTTCTTTAGGAAGTAATAATCTTTCACACAGGGTCTGATTTCATCTGAGGGTCTTCCATCGCTTCCTCCCTCCCATCCACAGGATTGCATGCATGTGCATACTTTGTTTGTACCGGAACAGCTTCCGAAGCAAGCAAACTTCCTGTGTGGCTTGGCAGCATGCTGCCCCTTAATTTGTGCTATCCTAGGCTCAGGCCTTTGTGGCCTCTGGGCCTGCTTCCATAATTGTTTTTCATCATTGAACTACTTGGTTAAATATTAAGTTAAAGAAAAACAATATTAAGTTAAAGAAAAACAACAGTTTTAGGCTTAAATTAAATAAACTCTTTGTATCTGACACCTCAAATAGATATCCTGTTTGATACCACCCTTGGCATGATGTTTGCACTTACACCAAATTTAACTTTATGATTTTAAAGGGGCAGTTTACAACTATCCTAGTATTCAAACATTTTAATGACCCAGACATTTGTTTTTTATACACAGTCAGAGTTTAATAGGTGCAAAAACATTAGAAAATCATAGTACAGCCTGTAATATCCAGCACAATCATCAACTTATAAATCTATTGTGGGAAGAGCTTCGCCATAAGGCTGTAGAAAAACCTACAGAACATGTGGGTGTGGGATACAATTTTTTTCTTGAAAATCTTCACAAACTGACAGGTAAGACGCCAAAGGTCTTTGATGGATGCAATGTTTTATAAATAGAACAGCAATGTGAAATATTTTCTATGACGTTGTCAGTGTATTGACTATAATTTCTAATCAATTGTATATGTTTCTAGGGAATAATATGACCAATTTCTACCAAAAACATTAACCCTCCAAACGTTTTCTTCATTATAACAGGTAAATATAATATTCATCACAAATCCTATTTATTGAGCTCATGCTGAAAAAGGAGGCATTATGTCTCTTTAATACTAGAGTTGGTGATAGCAATCATGCTGTACCCCATCTATGTCTGTCCTTATTGATGGTTTGTCAGGAAATGTTTAAGGGATACTGTCATGAGAAAATTTTTTTTTTCAAAATTAATCAGTTAATAGTGCTGCTCTAGCAGAATTCTGCACTGAAATCCGTTTCTCAAAAGAGCAAACAGATTTTTTTTATATTCAATTTTGAAATCTGACATGGGGCTAGACATATTGTCAATTTCCCAGCTGCCCCAAATCATGTGACTTGTGCTCTGATAAACTTCAATCACTCTTTACTGCTGTACTGCAAGCTGGAGTGATATCACCCCCCCCCCCAGCAGCCTAACAGAACAATGGGAAGGTAACCAGATAACAGCTCCCTAACACAAGATAACAGCTGCCTGGTAGATCTAAGAACAGCACTCAATAGTAAAAACCCATGTCCCACTGAGACACATTCAGTTACATTGAGAAGGAAAAACAGCAGCCTGCCAGAAAGCATTTCTCTCGTAAAGTGCAGACACAAGTCACATGACCAGGGGCAGCTGGGAAATTGACAAAATGTCTAGCCCCATGTCAGATTTCAAAATTGAATATAAAAAAATCTGTTTGCTCTTTTGAGAATCGGATTTCAGTGCAGAATTCTGCTGGGGCAGCACTATTAACTGATTCATTTTGTAAAAAAAAATTTTCCCCATGACAGTATCCCTTTAGGATAATTTGTACTTTTTTTATTTTCTTTAAGGATAATGATTTTAGTTTTTGGAAACCTTCAATTTTGGATTACCTTCAGTTATTAAGATAGCCTGTGTTAGAATTTTTATTAGTACTTAAAATTTGTCCAAGTAAACTTTGGAGAAACCGCACACCACACACACCCAAAGGTTCTTATCCTGGTGCCCAGTGATAGAGGAATCGGCCGCCTCACAACAAGGGTAAGAAGAATTTCAACGGCACACAGGAGTTGCAGTAGCAGGGCTTGACAAAGGGGCGTGACCCCGAAACGTTGCACTACTGCATAATAAAATTGCAAGGGCTTGCCCTGCTACTGCAACTCCTGTGTGCCGGTGAAATTCTTCTTACTTCTTAATTTGTGCCAACAAGTATATGAACTGATAAGTTCATAAGGAGACTTTTTGTTTTGAACAACGTGGCAGTCATTTAAGCCTGGAGTAGTTACACAAGAAGTAATTTATGTATTTAAGAAGGGCCTAAAAAAATGTAATTGACATATTGTTTTTATAAAAATATGCTATTGTTTTGTGCATGGGCAATAGCTAAAAATAAATTTAAGGGATGTTTGCCATCTTGTTGACGATATTATTTTTTTCAAAATACATTTGCTCCATTTTATATTTCTCAGCTCGTATCTGTAAATTCAGTTATTAGCATTATTAACATAAAATGCTAATTTTGCTACTTGGAAACATTAAAGTGAATAATGAATCAAACAGCACCAGCCATGTGAAGTATAGATTTATAACATCTCAATTAAACAAACAAATAAGAATTTGCAGTTTCCATTAACTCACAGAGTGTATTGTGTCTGCATTTACATTACATTCATTATTTCATTCTTTTCAAGAAATACATTTATTTGCTTTGATATTGATGTTTCAGAGACCATCTTAATTAAAAATATGAAGTTGTGTAAATGTGAATCTTTAAATCTGTTATGGAGTTTACTCCTCAGAAACCAAACTTGTTCAGAGACCACTGGTCATTGGTTTGTGGATTTTTGGAAATTGCACAAAAAACTGTACTGTTAAAAATGCTTTTTTTATTTACAACAGAAATCTTGGCTTTTGTTCAGTTGAGCATAACCCATGAACATTATGTCTTCCTAAGTAAGCCTATTAAACCTACTGTTTTGTACTGCCAATACATTATTAAAATCACAGTTGTTCCACATTACACAGATGACTGAATAAAGTATATTGAGGTGTAAAAACAAATTTATATAATTTTGTGTCTTCCATTCAATGCATGGAACCTCAGACTACAAATGTGCTTCCTGCTAAAGGCTCGAGTCCAGTCCCTCTGGATATGCTCTTTATAAAATCTATTCATCTTCTTCATTTTAACAGCTACTGAACAGTTTTAAGTAAATGGGAATACATTGCTTAAACAGATATATTTGGCAGGGCCAGCTATAGGTCAGGCAACCCTGTTAAAAAAAAAAATGGGTGCCAATTAAAGAAAAATATACCTTTCCTATATAATGGGAGAAAATATAAGAATTGCAAGCAACATATCAGTTTCCGCTCTTTTGAAGTCTTAATACAGTTTTGTGCATATATGTATATGTTTATATTTTGCTGTCTTAACTGGAAAATGTATCCTGAACAATACTCAGCTAGTCTAAGCTTTTGGAACAATTAAGATACAGATAGTTTACATCATATTAAGTGGCATATTAAAGAATCTTACCAAATTGGTCTATATATATTTAAGTAAATCTTGCCCTTTTACATCTCTCGCCTTGAGCCACCATTTTGTGATGGTCTGTGTGCTGCCTCAGAGATCACCTGACCAGAAATACTACAACTCTAACTGTAACAGGAAGAAGTGTTAAAGCAAAAGACAGAACTCAGTCTGTTAGTTGGCTCATGTGACCTAACAAGTATGCTTTGCTGTTATGTTTGTGTGCACAGGGAATCGTACGATCCCAGGGGGCGGCCATTATTTTTTAAAATGGCAATTTTCTATTTATGATTACCCAGTGGCACATACTACTAGAAAAGTATATTATTATGAAAATGGTTTATTTACACGAAGCAGGGTTTTACATATGAGCTGTTTTATGCAATATCTTTTTATAGAGACCTACATTGTTTGGGGGGTATAGTTTTCCTTTAACACAGAGTACATATACAAAAGATACAGGGGAAAGCAATTTAGATGTTCACCCAGTGTAGTCTGTCTATCTCCATAAAATAATCTGAACAGAATATGGAGAAACACAAGGTTGCCAGTGTTACACAGAAAGAACTCCGTTTCAAGATTTGATGCACCACAATAATAATAAGAACTCTCATGAGTAGTGATGGGCGAATTTATTTGGCAGACATGGATTTGTGGCGAATTCTGCAATTCGCCACCTGCAAATTTTTTCGTTAAACTTTCTGACGCACATTGACTTTAATGTATTTGGACAAAAACATTGTGTGTGTAAAAATTTTTGCAAACGATTTTTATCACGAGTACTTTAATGCATTTGGAAATGTAAAAATTGTCGCGCACATAAAAATTGTCGCACGTCAAAATTATTTTGATGGCCATTGACTTTAATGTGTTTTTCATCTAGTCGAAATGGGACAGATTCGCCCATCACTACTCATGAGCAGTGGGATGAGTACAATTAGGCCTTATGCATTAGGCTTGATGTCCAGTGTTTACTGTTTATACTTAAATAAAGACTGGTGACTCTCGTTTCTGCTGTTTGATACTTGAGGGAGACTGCCAAGAGTCCTGTGCCTAAACCACATATTTTGTGCTCAAGGGAAGTGCTTGAATGGCGGAGAACATTGGAGTGTGAGTCTTGAGTGGCCTACACTTTTTGCTTATCATGGTACCAATGATGGCTGTATTTTTATTTACTTTATATAGGTTCTGTGTGCCTATATTTGTAGGTCGATGTCTATAAAAAATATCCTGCATGGTAAGTGTTCCTAATGTTTAATTATATTTAGGAAATAAAGAAAGATTGTTGGTTTACATTGTAGAGTTATGTTAACAATGAGGTATTTTTATATTTTCAATGATAAATATTAACACTTAAAACTACACCAGCATTAAAACAAATTGAGCAGAAAATGACTTGAATTCAGAATTTCACTAATGCTCAGTATAATGTAAAATAGAACATACAGTAGAAACTAGCTTTATAATTATTTTTCACATGTTTAAGCAGATTTCTTTAATTTGAGGAAAGACATGACTGTATTAATCACAGCCCAAAAACATTAAATTTGCATTATTTTTGGCAAATGCACTTTACAAGCAGTGCTTGAGCTTTCTGCTTCAGACTCATTCTGTATATTTTTACTTCCTAATGCCAAACCATGAGTAGTGGGACGCTTTAATGGAAAGTCATTATTGCAATGATTGAATCAAGAAAATAAACACAAATGTAAGCATGTGCTTGTGAGGAAGAGTAGTATGAATAGTTACAATTATAATCATTTATTTGGAAATTGTGCCTAAATGAAAAAAAAAAAGAAAACACAAGAAACACAAGATCATTTAACGTACTAGGACACAATAAATGCAATTTACAAAGTATATAATTTCCTAAAAAGCTTAATACATGTTGTGGAAAAAGTAATAAACCGCCAGAGTCCTTCTTTTATTACCAATATCTGTTTCAACTGCATGCTGACCTTTTTATTCATTACTAACATACTATATACTTTTCCAATTAAACAAATACGAGTATATATAAAATATGTGTTGTGATTATGAATGATTATGCACTGCTGCAAATGGAATTACAATTTGTCCTTGTAAAACTATGTTCCATATACTGTAGCCAGTTTCAGATGAAGATTTAAACAATTGTATATGGCAAAGTAAAGGTTTATGATTATTAATATTTTCTCCCCTATAATTTGCTACAGGTATGGGATTCATTAGCCAGAAACACATTATCCAGAAAGCTCTGCCTCCCAAAGACTCTATTTCATCCAAATAATCCAATACCTTGTACATGATCCAAACTAAGATATAATGAATCTTATTAGAAGAAAAAACAGCCTATTAGATTTTCTTTTAGACTTGATGACTTGAGGCATGAAGATCCAAATTACAGAATGATCCATTATCCAGAAGGCCTTAGGTCCCGAGCATTCCGGATAACAGGTTCTTATCCATTTTTTACATGACATAAAAATCAATTCCTTCATACTACTTAATAAGAGAAAAGGCAAAAGTCACAAATTTGCAAGAAAGTTATAATACATACATTGCAAGAGTATTGAATGATGTGAAGAACATGATGATGAAAAGCCTAAAGCAATATTGAACAAGTAACAAGATTGTGATAGACATAAGAAACAAATTTAGCAAGGAAGGAGATTTATAGGTTTCTTAAAAAAACTTATAGATAGAAGATATTGTATTTTTCCAAGAGTATTGATTATAATGTTGCTTAGAGAAGCCATCACTGGGGTACAATGGGTGCTATTCTAGAAGGCCTTGTAAATGCTGGGGCCTAGGATATTAATATTAATATAACCCTTTCTTGGTCTAAAACAAGGTTTGAGCTACTCAGGAAGCAAAACGTAATTAAAGATCTCTCTCAGGTGAGTCTACGTATTAGTGTGTGGAGGAAGGGGGTAAATAAATATTCATATTCAAATGAAATGTTACTTAAAGTTCATCCATCTGATGTTCTGAAATATAGCTTAATGGATTAGATTCCACTTCTTTATTTCTAAAAACACTGGATGTTTGCTTGCTTGCCTTATGACAAACTTCAATTTATTTGCCATTGATTTCCTCATCACAATGTTCATTATTATCAACCTGCCTTTATTAAAGTCACAATCTAAATATCAATCCTTCTCCCAGAAAATGAACTACTTGAACTCTATCTATAAAAGTTTATTTTAGATTTTGCCCAACTGCCAGCATCATTTTAGCTGTGATATTATTTGTGGCTTACCGTGGGTCTTTTTTTCTGACAAATTCCATATGCCAAAACTTCTCTAAGGGGGTTATTTATCAAAGTCAGATTTTATCTCAACATTTTCTGCTACAAACTCTGATCAAATCCACTTGGGCTTTTTACGCTTATTTATTATTATTAAAATGTTTCCTGAAAATTTGCTTTGCGGGAAAAAAAAACAGATTTTAACGATTTTTCCGGATTTTTCAACCCAAAAACTCAGATTTTTTGCATCTCTGTATTGCATGAAACCCAATACACATCAAAAAATCATTGGGACTTCTCCCATTGACTTATATGCAACCTTGAGCAAGGGGGGTTATTTATCAAAGTCTGAATATATCTCAATATTTTCTGCTAGCAAATCTGCTTGGGTTTTTAAGCTTATTTATTATTACATTTTCCCAAAAATTTGCTTTGCAGGAAAAAAATCAGCTTTTTATATCAGATTCATTATCAGATTTTCCAGATTTTTTCGGATTTCATCACCCGAAAACTGCGATTTTTCCCAAAAACTTCGGGGTATTGGATTTCTCTCATTGACTTATACACAACCTCGACAGTTCTGAGATGCCGGATTTTCTGATACAGACTTTTCCATCCTCAGGGTTTAATAAATTCAGAAAAATCTGTGATTTTTTAAAAGTCTGATTTTATAAAAAAATATCACAAATTTTTTGTGATTTTTGCATTCGGAGTTTAGTGAATAACCCCCTAAGTGTCTGAAAATAAATTATTCTGTGGCATAAATATGTAATGACAAATGATGTGATGAACTTTCTTTATATTAAGGAAATCTGCACAGAGATCCTGAAACATAGCTCTATAGTGATTGCAGGTAAAGTTGCTGTACCGTGTTCGCCAGTAAAATGTTACAGGGCAACCCTTTTGAAATAAAAAAATAACAAAAGTGGTATAAAGGTGAATTCACCTTTATACCACATTTGTTATTTTTTATTTCAAAAGGGTTGCCCTGTAACAGCTCTATAGTGGAAATGTATTTTCCATTGTAGCAGCTCTGTGCTATCTATTAAGCTTGTGGTATTGTGATATTTAACAGTTGACTGAAGTAAACAACAAAGTAAACAGACAGAGGAAAGGGAAAGATGTCCAGTCATACAGACCAAGCCAGAAACCAAGCAGGCAGTGAGGTATAGAAGGAAATTTAGAAAGCATGGTCTGGTATGTGTTTAGTCATTTCTGAGGGTCAGCAGGGTTCGACTAAAAAGCAGAGTTCATCCAAAAACTACAATGAGATGCTTGAATGATTTTAGAATGTTCCTGTTCTTTGACAAACTATCAAAAAACTGCTCTGGTGGGGTAAGGTGTTTGTGTGTGTGGGTGGTTGGTACCATAAAACACATCAGAAGCAAAAACACTTTGAGCAATCTCCCAGGCCTCATCTAAAAGAGACAAGTAAGTGATCTTAGCAAAGAAGAGATGGACAGAGATAAAATTTTGTTGAGCCTCTCTTAGCTCTTAACTAGGTTACAGATATATATGAAAATTTGGTTGGGCCATCTACCTTGCTATAGTTATAGGGATATTTAAGACAGTAATTCACCCTACATTCTATCTGGCCAATCGATCTATATCTACCAATCCCTCCACCCATCCATCCTGGAGGGCATTTTGTATGGACAAAATATTTAATATCTAGCTATTTAAGTGGTGTTCAATATCAGAGAGCTAATTGAGATATTTGGCTAACATCTCTGGTATCCAAGCACAGGGTTAGACAGATTTCCATTTTCAGAAAATGTAACATATATGAGCCAAATCTGGTTGCAACTTATAAAAAGCAAACAGAGGAAACACGTTTGTTCATTTTTTCCAGGTACAACTGCTGTTTACTTGAATCAAAATATTTCATAAAATAAAAGGCAATATTTAATTTGTATACAGTATATTATAATAGCCACATTAAATCATTGCATGCTTATATTAAAAAATAATTAATGCTGAACATGTCTACCCTATGTATACAAAGAATATATTGTAGATTTATGAGGGATTTATATTTATGCAGGGTCTATTTTAATATGTTTCAGACTGGTGCAATCAGTGTATCTGAAACTCTTCATTAACCCAGAGATAATGATGACCGCTGGCTTAACTCTCTTCTCAGTGTATCTGTTTTCAAAACCAATTCCTCTCTGTCAAAATCAATATCTCTCACCTTTGTCAGCAATTCTTACCACTGCTAAGTATCTCCTTTTCCTGTGACATAATCAATATACATAAAGCTGAGCAATGAATTATGAAGAGTACAAAAATGAAAGAAACTTTGACTTGTATTAAATATTCAAATCTGAAAAGCTGAACAAACTATATACAAGCTTTTGACCTTTTTTAAATACATCTAGTTTTAGAAACAAGTGTAAAGTGTAAAAAATTAAAACTGGGTAAATAGGCTGTGCAAAATAAAAAATATTATATAGTTAGTTAGCCAAAAATGTAATCCATGGGCTAGAGTGACCGGATATCTAACATAATAGCCAGAACCCAATTTTGTGCTTTGCAGGCAGTAACCAATCAGTGACTTGAGGGGGTCAGATGGGTCATAACTGTTTGCTTTTGAATCTAACCTGCAAGCCAAATATCAAAAGCATACTAACTGAACAGTTATGTCGCATGTGCCCCCCCTTCAAGTCGCTGACTAACTCAGAGTTAGAGAGCTACAAAGCAGGAAGTTGGGTGTCCTTACTATGTGTTACCGTGTGGTAGTTTGTATCTTGACATGCAGCTAAACTCCTTCCTTCATTAATCCACTAACACAGGTTATTGAGCTTCAGTTTTATTAATAACGGGGAAGGTGTAAAACTGGGGAAGACAGAAAATGACAGTGCTTACTTAAACTGTATAATATGTCATAGCAAATACATTAACCACAGTAGACAGTAGCATGTATAACTGCATAAAAGAGAGGCATCCATGTAAGAGTAAAACTTAGATGCCTGGGAGCAATGACTGATATAGTAGAACCATGAGGTATCTGCACATAAGCAGATATAAACTTGCAAAAAAGGTACGAAACAGGTTAACAATGGTTTATTTTAACAAACGATGCTACCACAAGGCTGGATGGGGTAGGATTACTACGGATGGTGTTGTGCAAGCTATGAACAGTATAAAGATGGCAGCTAGACTGATCATTTTCTGGTATTACACATTCGCACATGGTAGGGTACAGGAAGCAAAGAAAGACATTTTTATAGCAATGCACATAAATCATTAATCATTGAATAAACCACTCACTAGGTGGTGCACACAAACAATAACACAATGCTGGAGGCAAAACATTGGGTTTTGGCTATTATGTTAGAAATCCAGACACTCCGGCTTTCATTGATAACATTTGTGGCTAACTAACTATATTAGAAACATTTTTTTATTTTGCACAGCTACATCTATTTCTATTTTTACTGTTCCTTTAATGTTTTTAAAACATATTACGAATGTTTACTGCTGATTGACACATTTATGATATTAATTATCATACCGATATATTAATAATAAAACCACTATTATGAACAGCTTAATCTTAATAACACCTTTTCAATCCATGATTAAAGGACAAGGAAAATCAGCAAACTCTCATTTGCTCCATTTTAGTCCTTCTCTGCCTGACCATTGCTAATTGCTTGGTTTATTTTGCAGAAAAAGCCTTACTTTTCCATTAATGTAACTGCATGACATTTTTCAGTATTGTGGATCTGTTACTTCATCCCCATGCAAACAATATACACATAATCTGAAACAACATTAACAGCTTAATACCAATGCATATAAAGAGCCACAGTGCTTTCTGTGCATGTGAGATAAATATCTCCGGAGATCTCTGAAGATGTTTCCCAAAGCAACCAATCAGCAATTTGTTTTAAACAATCACAAATTAAAAAACAAAAGCAAAGATCTGATTGGTTGCTGGGGGCAACATTTTTGGAGATATCCAGAGATATAGTATTTATCTCCAATGTTAGTAAACATGTCCCTAGTCTTGGTTTAAGAGCTCTACACAAGAAGGAATTGAAGCTTTCTTGTCCTTTAAGAATTACTCAAGTAAAGCATATAATATCTGTTTTATGTGCAAAGAAATGCAAAAAATATTATTTTATTTTCTTTATGTTATAAATTATGTTTCCATTAAAAACTAACAAAAATATGCCGCTGCCTTACACAAAAAATGTTCCCTTTACATTGTTTTCCAGTACTTAAATGAAACAGTTCACCTACAATATGGGATTAACTGATTTATTAACTGAAATAAAAGTTTTTTTTAAGAAAAAAAAACATTTTTTGATAGTACAGAGTAGTATACTTAAAGGGGTGGTTCACCTTTATGGTAACTTTTAGTATGTTTTAGAATGACCGATAGTAAGCAACTTTTCAATTGCCTTTCATTATTTATTTTTTATAGTTTTATAATTAGTTGTCTTTTTCTTATGACTCTTTGCAGCTTTCAAATGGGCTTCGCAGACCACTTCTAAAAAGGAAATGATCTGTAACGCTACAAATTTATTGTTATTGCTACTTTTTATTATTCATCTTTCTATTCAGGCCCTCTCCTTTTCATATTCCACTATCTTATTTAAATCAATGCATGGTTGCTAGGGTTATTTGACAATGCAAATTGAAGAGCTGCTGAATAAAAATCTAAATAACTCTAAAACCTTAAATAGTAAAAAATGACAACCAATTGCAAATTGTGTCCAAATAGACACTCTACATCATACTAAAACTTATCGCAAGTTGTATGTGTAATTAACTTGTTATTTCTGGTGTTTCACATGTCATAATAATAATGTTAAAATACAATTATTGGTTGGCATTATAAAATTTGCACAATTTTATAAATTCACATTTTAGTTTATAATAATTTTACATACATTTTCTGGTCTAAATAATTTTACACAGCATGAGAAACATGCACAATGCTGCACATTTTTTACTTAAAATGTACTTTTTTCACATATATCTACTATGAAGAAAAAAAATTAATGCAAGAGGACTAGTTACAACCACAATCACACAAAAAAGTAATTGGCTCCAAAGCATCTCTTTCAACTTTGGGGTGGGCTTATTGACACTGGGGAACTATGGAGCTACAGTGACCTCTGTCAATAGAAATAGAATCAGGTGCAGACATGTAAACATTGCCTTTATCTTTATTATTCAATAAATATTCATACATTAATTGATGGTTTTATGTTTGAACCATTCATAATTAATATTTTAACAACTTTATTGGAATTTACTACTGAAATCGCTTCCTTTTAAGCATTGCTTTGATCTATGACTAAAGGAAAGAAACCACTTTCTGCTGCAAAACACATGTAAGTTAAGTGCTGAGACACATCAATTTTTTAATGTTATTTTATTTCATGCTTACATTTTAGTATAACTTCACTTGGAATTGGTTTAGCTTTGCCAGCTCTCTTTCTTTACCCCAATTCCTCACTGTAATTTATGTTTGACATTGTGTTGGAAACAGTAAGCTTACAAAAGATATGTCAAACACCTAAACCTGCCTGGCTCCAATGGGAAACAATTCTAAGAACTCTTTAGTGTTAGAACAAACGAACTAAGCTCACATCCGATATTTAAAATATAGTATTTGTACAATAAAGAGTGAACTAAAGGAAGTTTAATGCCCATTTCTGAAATATTTACATCTTGCCAAGTAGCTGTAAAACAATATCTGTGGGAATGATCCACAACATATTTATTTAGAAATCACATACCAGCCAGCAAAGTAAAGGTGGGCACGTTATTTTAGAACAATAGAAATGTGCTAGCTTTATCCACGCTTATATTATTGGACAATAGTATTAATCAAAACTATTTCATACATATAATTATTCTCTCATAGTTTAATACCAGCCTTTCCTTTCATACTGGCAAGATAATACAAATTCTCTCATTCTCCTTAATAAGATTGCTAAGTATTCTACTAAAAAGAAAGCATGCATCTCAATTACTTCATGGGAGGTCACCTTTTAAAATGCTTTGGAAAAGAGCAGAGTCAAATAAAAATAGCAACAAGAACAGTTTCTTTAATTGACTGCTTGAAAAGAAAATCTTACTTCAAAGATGAGGATTTTTTTTTGTACTTAAAAGTGAAATATAACACATCCTAGAAAGTAGTGATTAGTTGTAATGATGATAGTTTTCTCACCTTCTTTAGTATATTATTATGCTGTGTCATGTCCTCAAAAGTTGATTGACACTTACCTCACAGGTAGCCACGTGCATCTATGGTTACAGAGCAGGCATGACTGAAATAAGACACCATGCACTCAGTTTCAGCTCTGGTTGATTCATTAATATAGGGAAAAAGCAAAAGACAAGACTAAAATTCAAGAAAATACATTTCCAACCTTTTGTAAAAACATTTCATCTTACAGATAGTTTTCAAACAAAGTAAAAACAACTAGTAATCAATCAATATTTCTCATGCTACAAAAAAACCTTCCTTTTTGGCACACTATCAAAGCCTTACAAACTTTATGAAGACCACAACCTGAATCATGTTTCAGTTTTTAAAAAAACAAGTAAATAGTTTGAAAAGATATATTGCTCATAGTAAAACTTTTTAACCTTTATGATATTTGCTGCCCAGCAAACCGGCGCATGCGTGCCTGCGCATACGCTCACTCGTCCTCGCACAGGGGCCAAAGGCGCCCGGCTCTAGGACCTGGCGGCATAGGGCACAATACAAGGAAATCCGGCCCTGAAGCAGTATTTGTAAGGCATGTTTGAAGGTCTTACTAACTTTTTAATAAGTAGTTTTATTGCATACAATGTTTATTTGCATATGGCTGTTTTGCAAGGTTTCCCCTAAAACTTGAATATTGCATTGCTGTGCCTGTCTTTCCTTGCCTTTATGAACCAGAGTGAGGAGACAAATATGTGCAAATAAGATGGATGTTTGCGTGAGCATGGCCACTGTGCGTGGTACATAATTCTTTCAGATCTCTTGTTTTTCTCAATTAAATAACAATGTATATGGTTCACATAAATTAACTACTATGGCATTAAATAAATGTAAATGTATTTGCAGTATATGTTTGCTATACACTTCATACTTGTTGTGAATGTATTATGATTTTTAATTTTTAAATGCACTATAAGGACCTTTCGTTCACATGTGCAAATAATAAATTGACTTAAATTAATAATTTGTCTGGTTAGTTGAGTGTGAGTACATCAGATGAAGAAAAAGGGCTTTGCTCATTTTAAACAGTTTTTTGTTTGCACTTAAATGCAGTGCAAGTGGAACACTCCCATTGAGTTTTGCAGTGACCATAGTCAAACTAAAGTATAAACTATAGTAGTCAAACTAAAATAAAAACTTAGAAACTAAAAAGATGACAATTTGTAAAATGAGAAGAGCTGTTGATAAAGTAAAAAACAGGATGCCGTACAAGAAGGCCAATAAATCATGCAAAAAACTATAAGGCAAGCTAAATTTGATTTGGAAAAGGATATTGCAGCAAGCAGTAAAATGAATCCAAAATAATTTTTTTAAATATGTTAATATTAAATAAATGAAGCAGGAAGGGGTGGGACCTTTATTATCAGAGGGGGGGTCAGCTGGTTGATGAAAACAAACAAAAAGAGCAGATTCTGAACACATATTTTTCATCTGTCTACAGAGGAACCAGTTAATAAGGGTTTCCTTCTTGATAGTCGAAATTCTACTAATACAACTAATGATGCATGGTTGACATGTGCAGAGAGACTGGCGAATTGCTAATGAGGTGCCGCTATTCAAAAAGGGATTCCATTCTCAGCCTCAAAACTATAGGCCAGTCTGACGTCAGTGGTAGGAGAGCTTTTCGAAGGGTTATTAAAGGATAAGATACTGGACTTCATATCAAATCATAATACTATGAGGCAAGATTCGTAGTTGCGCCAGGCGCAACTTCGCCGTTCTTCGCCACACTTCGGCAGGCGTAGTTCGCCAGCGCTCCGCAAATTCACTAAAATCCGAAGTTGCGCACAGGGGTAGCGTAAGGTTGCGAAGTTGCACTAGCGTTGATTCGCTAAGCGAATCGAAGTTACGCTAGCGATGGTTAATTTGCATACGGCCCCAAATTCAAATTTCGGTCGCGGAATACGTAGAATCACTACAAATGCCTGGGAAACCTTCAAAACATCAAATAAATTTTTTTTTTTGCCCTACACATGTGCCCACTGTATAGTTAAGTTGCCATGAGTTAGGAAATGTAGGGGGGAAGGAGGGGAGCCCCAAAAATTTTTTTGATCTTTTTCAGCCTATCACCCATGATATAGAAAAAACGCCAGCGTTTTTTGGGACTTAGAAAACTTTTTAACTTTTTTTGAAGCAATCCCTATCTACTCTATTGCGCTTCGCCTGGTCTGAGGTGGCGAAGGAAGTCTAGCGTAAAAGGTAGCTTTCAGTACACTAGTGAATTTGCGTAGTTACATCCGTGGCGATAATTCGCCTGGCGTCAGGGTGCGAAGTAACACTAGCGAATTTACGCCAGCGTTCGTTAGAGAATTTGCGAAGTAACGAAAATGCCCAACGCTAGCGAATTTAGTCGGCCTTAGTGAATTTGCCCCTATGAGTTTGTGCCAGCAGGGTTTGATGCGTAATAGATCTTGCCAGACTAACTTAATCTCTTTTTATGAGAAGGTAAGTAGAGACCTCAATTCTGGAATGGCAGTGGATGTGATTTACTTAGACTTTGCTAAAGCATTTGATACAGTGCCACACAGAAGGTTACTGGTTAAATTAAGGAATGTTGGCCTGGAACATAGTATTTGTACCTGGATAGAGAACTGGCTAAAAGATAGACTACAAAGAGTGGTGGTAAATGGAACATTTTCTAATTGGACCAGTGTTGTTAGTGGAGTACTCTCTGTACTAGGTCCCTTGCTTTTCAACTTGTTTATTAACGACCTGGAGGTGGCATTGAAAGTACTGTTTCTATTTTTGCAGATGATACTAAATTGTGCAGAATTATAGGTTCCATGCAGGATGCCACTTTGAAGAGTGATTTGTCTAAATTGGGAAACTGGGCAGCAAACTGGAAAATGAGGTTCAATGTTGATAAATGCAAGGTTATTCACTAAATGGCAGTGTGTTGGGAGTTTTCTTAAATGAGAAGGATCTAGGGTTTTTTGTAGATAACAAGTTCTGATTCTGGACAGTTTTATTCTGTGGCTACTAAAGTAAATAAAGTTCTGTCTTGCACAAAAAAGGGCATTAACTCAAGGGATGAAAACATAATTTTGCCTCTTTATAGGTCCCTGGTGAGGACTCACCTGGAGTATGCAGTGCAGTTTTGGACTCCAGTCCTTAAGAGGGATATAAATGAGCTGGAGAGAGTGCAGAGACGTACAACTAAACTGGTTAGGGGGCTGCACCGTAAAAGGGGCAGAGCTACATCGCACGAGGGCAAGATGAGGAAGGAAAGGTAAGTACAGATTCGGACATCTCCCACAGTATATATATATGTACGACTGTGTCTAAAAAATTACATTCCAGCTGCTTGTATTTACCAGTGCGACTGCTCACATTTAGTTAGTAGAAAAGGTGGATAGTTACTGTAGAAATAGGTTATAATTTGCTGCTGCATCACCCGGAGTGCTAGTGAGCAGCTGTTACCTGCCTTTAGTCCCCTTACTGGTCACATGCACACAAGTGCTAGAAGTCCTGAGACTTAGGAATCCTGATGTATAACTGAGCTCCTGCGCCTGCATTGATTTGATTAATTGCAAAGCACATACTCAGAAAGCTACTTTCATCAGACTGTAAACCTGTGTGAGCTGGAACAACAACACTGGATTTGCAGAGCCTGAAACAGTCACAATCCTGGCTAAATAAAGTAATAGAGCCGGTGGGATAATCTACACTGCAGTGTTATGACCCCCGGATCGACGAAATGAACGTATTTGAAATAAACCTCTTCCCTATAAACACTCTGATTGAGCCAGTGTCTAGCTACAGAGACGACTGTGTGTGTGAGTGTGTAATACAGACTCGGGTGTTACATCATTAGTACGTTTAGTAGCTCAATAAAGAAAGACCAACTGCAACTAATACTTCAACGAAAGGATGGTATTTCATACAACTTCCACACTCACCTGCCTACATTGAACAATCCAATTGTGTGTGACACAAACGCACAGGAATGTGTTATTATCAGCAGAATGATTACCCCACAAAGCATTAAAGGGGTTGTTCACCTTTGAGATAACTTTTAGTATGATGTAGAGAGTGATATTCTGAGACAATTAGCAATTAGTTTTCATTTTTATTAGTTGAGTTATTTAGCTTTTTATTCAGCAACTCTTTAATTTGCATGTTAGGCAATCTGGGTGCTAGTGTCCAAATTACTCTAGCAACCATACATTGGTTTGCATAAGAAACTGGGATATGAATAGGAGAGGCCTGAATAGAAGGATCAGTAATAAAAAATAGCAATAACAAGACATTTGTAGCCTTATAGAGCATTTGCTTTTTAGAAGGGAGTCAGCGACACCCATTTGAAAGCTGCAAAGAGTCAGAAGAAAAAGGCAAATAATTCTAAAACTATATAAAAAAAAAAATAATGAAAACCAATTGAAAAGTTGCTTAGAATCAACCATTCTATAACATACTAAAAGTTACGTTAAAGGTGAACCACCCCCTTAATGAAGCCCGAAAATAGGTTAATTATACCGAAAATGTTAGTTTTACTTCAAGGTCAAAGCGGACATGGGATAAGGGTTAACAACACCGGGTCAGGCAACAGCATCTCTTTCTGCGTTTAAATTTAAAAAAAAAAAAAAACACTCTTTTGTGTTCTTGTCATAACACAGATTTTTTTCCCTTTGTTCACTTGGAAGACTCAATAGGCTTTTTAGGAATCCGTTATACAGCAAAGTGATAATATTGCTAATAATGCGTGTTAATGACAGTTGTCAACACATTGGGTATTTCTTAGTAAAACGGTGTATTTGTAATATTTGTAATATACATCATTTTAAGGACACGTAAAAGGACCCGTTAAAAATGAGAAAATAGCAGCGTGTAAAAAGTATTTGAGGGTGAGTGTGTGAGTGCACACTTATGAGTGTGATTTTGCATGTATGTGTGAATACCTGTATGAGTGCACGTATGAGTTTGTTGGAGTCAGAATGTGTGTTTGTTTGTATGCGTAATTGAGTCTGTTTAGTATGAATTAGTATTAGTCAAGTATATATATATATATATATATATATATATATATATATATATATATATATATATACACACACATATCTATCTATCTATCTATCTATCTATCTATCTATCTATCTATCTATCTATCTACACATCTCGGTGGGAATAAGTGTAACTATAAGTATCCCTTTGTTGATACTGCTTTTGTGCGTCTTTTAAGTTCCTGACAATGTGCAAGTGTGTGTGGAAGCTTGCACACTCAAAATCATGAGTAAACCTTAGTCGGTGAACCCGTTGTTTTTAACAATTAAAAATATATAAATAATGAAACAATAATAGGGGCCATTAAGGCAAAGAAGGAAAAATATCAGCATTTGGTGGGGGTGTTGCCCTCACTGGCTCTCAGATAAAGGTGCTAGTGGGTGCGCCACTCCACTGTATGCACCAGATTCATATAAATCTACGTCTATTTGGAAACTGTGGGGTTACAACAAGTGTTGGAAGAAGTGAGTTTGTTGTTGTTCTTTACAAAAGATTAGGGTTCCCCTACCTTCCCCCTTGTTTGTGCCCTACTTGTCCCCTGCCCTCACATACACCCTGACAGCTCGATGTTGCCTTCTCACAATCGCAGCTTCGCCTTCAAACTTTTGTAACAGCGCAGCATATGGCACCCTTTAAAGTCAAAAATAGAGGATAGACGCAGACACGATTAAGATGTATTTTTTTTCTCTCTTCAACCATATAGCACCTACTTCTTATTACTGGGGCCCTCTAGAACTGCAACAGTTTGCCTCCTGCGCCTCACTGAACAGAAATAACTACTGGTTTAAACACCCCAATGCTGATTAGGCCCCTACAATTGTTCCCCTCTACTGTCTGCTCTATTTACCTACATCTAACCAATCTATTCTCCTTTGCCCAACTGACCCTGCCTTTCCCAACACTCCATGACGTCACTTATGTCCCAATGCATTCCATTCCAGAGACTTTCAGATGACGTGATCACGTGGCAATGACAAATTCGCAAGAGTGCCTGCCCTTCCTTCTGCAGAGGACCCCCAAAAAAGTACTTAGGACGCCTAATTAAGGCAACGATGTAGTTGCCTGTAAAATTCGCAACAGTTATGTAATAATGCAATGCTGATGAAAAAGGCTCTAGTTGGTGACAGGGTTCACTGCACAGTTATAGAATAATCCTCCAAACATAGTGACACTTGATTTTGAATCAGGCGGTGAATGGACAGACCCGGAAGCCTCTGCACTTGGATGTTGTGACTGGGTAGAGAGGAAGCCGGAGCAGGAAGAGTCACGTTACCAGCAGGCCCAGCACAGTACACAGACAGCTGGCTTTCCCATCTCCCCAGCACCAATCCCTTTGATCAGGCCTTTTCTTAATGGTGTTACAAATTACCGGTAGCCATATTGTCGGTAAATTTGTAATACCGGCCCCGCTGGTGTTTTACCGGCTATTGCATTGCTGCTCTATAACGAGCCATACAGAAGAGATGTACTGCTACATCATAATAGATTTATGAGGTGTCAACTTGCAATAAGTTGTTTTTTCTCTATTCAAGTCAGTGGCAGGGCGTAAGTCCAGAAGGAATATGCTCACCTGTTTTGTGGGGGTACAAAATCAAGTAGGTTTGTTGTGTTAAGGTCAGCAAACATTACTCCAATCCAGTGACCTGGTGAAGGCACGTGGAGCTGCTAATAGCAGCTACTTAGTTTAACAATTTACCAAATTTGAACATTCATATTGATACTACAGGGATCAGTTCTATAGCTAGCTGCAGAGGGTGGGTGGGAATGAAGAAATTATGCTGGACCTTATCCTAGAGTCCTGATTTGGGCAGAAAAACTGATGTCCCCTGACAATGCGGGATGTCCTCAGATACCCTGCTTGGGTACTCAGGCCGATTGCAGGCTACATTCCTCCCACCTCCTCTTGTTAAATATAAGGAGCAGCAGAAGAGCCAAGCAGTGACAGACTCATGATTTGAATTTCCCGCCCACACTGGCTCTGTAAGCTGGGCTATGGACTTGCTAATATTGGATTGAATGTGCCATCCTTCTATGGTACTGGGGTGTTTATTCATGGAATTGCTACTGTGCCATACTTCTATGAGTTCTGGGGATATTATACATGAAATTCTCCAATTATTTTGTGCAGAGGGGGCCCTGAAAATTTTTTTGCAGGGGGGCCCTGGTATCTGAAGTTACGCCACTGTAGAGGACATTATAGACAAATAGCAGGGGACCTTTTTACCTATAAAGAGTACCAAAGTCCACCCCTTCAGACTAGCAGAAAAGAACTTTCATTTGAAGGAATGTAGGCGGTTCTTTACAGTGAGGTCAGTGAGGTTGTGGAATGCACTGCTGGTTGTGATGGCTGATTCTGTTAATGCCTTTAAGAGTGGCTTGGATGATTTCTTGGATAGACATAATATCAAAGGCTATTGTGATACTAAAATCTATAGTTAGTATAGATATGGGTATATATATTTTTTGTGAAAATAGGGATGGGTGTGTGTGTATGGATGCTGGGTTTTCATTTGGAGGGGTTGAACTTGATGGACTTTGTCTTTTTTTCAACCCAATTTAACTATGTAACTATGTAACTATGTAAATCAAGCTATTTACAGTTTGCAGATTTTTGCCACAGCAGAATAGGTCAACCAAATACACCAATGCAGTGGTAAATATATAATTAAAATATTACATAGTATATTTATGGTTATCTATTTTCACTGATTCATTTGATGAATTTTCACATGCTAACAGGCTCCAGCTATCATAGAGCAAATACATGGTTTTCTTTTGGAATGTTTTCTTGTCTAGACATTAACTAACCTTACCTGACACCTCACCTGATATCCTAATCCAGAAATAGGTGTATATACAGGTTTCTAAGATGATAGTGAGTCAACTGGTCCATTTGTGTTAAGCTTTGCTTTCAAAGGCTTAGACATTGAAGGATTATACCTAAAACTTTATGATTAACTCTTAGTAATAAAGTAAATTACCACCTTTTCCATTTTCATATGCTTAGAGATTTTCTTTAGTTTTATAACAGAAGTTTTGCAATAATTACTGTAATTTAGACAAGGGCTATTCTTCATTTTATTTTAAAGAATCTCATTAAACATTTTATGCTACAAGCACATGAAAAATTGGGGTCATCTGAAACACTACAGTCTTTCATTTGCTGCTACTGAATGTCAATATTGAAAAACATATTGAATAAACAGTCTCCTTTAATTTACACATCTTAAAATACAACTGTCATAGCTATAAAATGAGCCCAAGCTGTAGCAGATGTTTAATACATGTGTCTACCCTATATACCCTATATTTTATTACAGTTGTTGAAATAACTGGCTTTTAATTGAGTCCACTCAACTAAAAGAAGAATGAAAATCAATATATCCCCTCCGTGCCATGTAAGCTATATCAAGCTAATGTAATCCACATTACCCTTGCTTCCATAGCCACTTGTACAGTTTTAAAATCTTCTCCAGAAATCTTTATAATTTTAAACTTTGCCTTAAATTACTCTTTCCCCTCTGTTTGTTCTAGGGTAATAGCTAACTAGCAAATGTTGTCTCAATAATTTCATGTGCTGTCAGCTGAATTGCTTGAATGGAGAAAAACATCCAGGTTGAGGGAGCTCACTAATAAAAACCTTAAGGGGGATATGTATCAAAGGGTGAACAGACGGTTTGTCACAGATTACCATAAAAGATCTCCACAGCTATCTTCATTTGTACAGGATATTAAAGTTCTTTGTGGAGTTCTTTGTTCACCCTTTGATAAAACTGTCCAGAAAATCTCAAAATCAAAAAACAAAAATAAATACATGTGAAAAATGTAATCTTAAATGTCCACCTCAATATGGCAAGGGTTTAATCACAATAATAATAATAATAATTTTAGATATGTAATAGATAAAGAGGCAGCTAGGTCAATATAGATATTGCCAAGAAGGATGGCCTCTACTTCTACTGCTTTGATCTTTTTAACCCTTATTGTTATTTTACTGTTAGAAATGAAATTTCAACTTTTACAATACTATTTTAATCATATTATGTTCAGAACAGGCAAATTCAGCAACATGTAACAAGATTATTGACATTATTAAGAAAATAACCAACTGGCATGATGGTATTTCTTATGTGTTCTTCACTGACATTTTTGAGAAACATTTTATTTTTGACTGTGGGGGGTTATTCATTAAAATCCGATCCAAAATTTGAGTTTTTTCACTAGACAACTTAAAACTGAAAGGAAAAATTAGAATTTTTCGAGATTTATTATACTCTAATGATGCAAAAAGCCTGAATCTGAAAATCCGCCGTCTCAGACCAGTCAAGACCCCGTGTAAAGCTGGCCATAGATGTTGAGATTAGATCCTCATCGTGAGACCACGATCTTCTCGGAACGATCGTACGATCGTATGAATTTACCATCAACTAAAAAGATCAATTTGCCAGGAAAACAAAGGGGAGCTGCCTGCTTGGCCCTGCAAACATAGATAAATTGCACTGGGGCCGAGTGGGGGCATCTCAGTAAGCATAGAATTGTATGTAGAAAGATTATGGTTGTAAAAAACATACATTTGATTCACAAACTTGGACTTTTCTATTCTAACATCCTATTTACTGTTCTGGTCTGCAAAGTTAGGGTCAATACTTGTATGGTTTTAGAAGTCTAGAAGTTCCCCGACAGTGTGAAGGGATTGATACACATCAAGGGGCACATTTACTAAGGGTCGAATATCGAGGGTTAATAAACCCTCAAATTCGACCCTCGAAGTAAAATCCTTAGAATTTGAATATCGAATTCGAAGGCTTTACCGCAAATCCTACGATAGTTTGATCGAAGAAAAATAGAACGATGAAATCCTTCAAATCCAATGATCCAACGATTTTTAGTTCGAATCGTTCTAATCGGAGTCGAAGTCATATTCGAAGGTCGTAGTAGCCTATTCGATGGTTGTAGTACCCAAAAAAATACTTTGAAATTCGAAGTTTTTTTACTTCGAATCCTTCACTCGAGCTTAGTAAATGTGCCCCAAAAAGTTTGCTATTTACAAAAATATTTTAGCCTGCTCTGAGGTGGTATAAAATATGACAAGACTGTAGCAATTCATCCATCAGCAGAATTTTTTAATAAATTGATGAGAGGATTAGTAAACAGGGTTCTTTCTGCAGCAATGTAATGTGAAAAAAACTATGTGAAATATAATTTTTCCAATTATTAGTAAATATACCTCAAAAGGAAGAGCATTCTTTTGAACATAACTTCTTTCCTTGAGTTTAGGGATTAGTGTATCCCTGATCTGTAGAACTGCATTAATGTGGAAATCCACTGCATCCCCTGTCTAAAAACAATGCCACTCCGATTAAGGTCATCATTGTTTTAAGCTCCGTACTATACAAGACTATACAAGATAAAAAAGAAAATTGTGTAATGTCACCCGGGAGCAGTTGTTTTTTTCTTTTTTTATTGCTTTCAGTGTTTTCTTTTTCTTTCTTTTGGTTAATGTCTATATTTATCTTTACAAGAGTGATGCATTCGATATCCTAACACTAGAGTAAATCTACACTGTTTTCTGTACTTCAAACATTCTGACAACTACATAAGGCAACAGAAAAGCTGAAGCAGAACAAATTCCTCACAATTCAAACCAGCAACCCAAGGTCATGTAATCTGCCTAGAAACATCTGTCCAAGTTGTGACAGGCTTAATTCCGAAAAAATAGCAATAATAGAAAACTCCCTGTCTTAACTATGATGAACTGCCAAATAAAAAAGGAAAAATGCAGCTGATAATAATATGGTATTAGCAAATAGGTATGTAGCTGCTCTGAAAATGATACTGTAAGATTTTGTATAAAAAATGAAGGAGGCGTAACAATGATCACTATTTCATTCTGTATCCAATGCCATGCTGTATTAACTGTACTGGATTCGGGACATGAAGACAAATAGTAAGATACTGTAATTATGCTCAACAATTCACAAATGGTTTTCTAGATTTCATCAACACTAGTCAATAAATTTGAATGCTGACATACAGTGAAAAATGTAACTAGGTGAACTGGTTAAATGGTAACAGGATAATTCTTGAAAACCTGGCTTGAGTCTCTGGTCTCCCTGAGGGCTGAACTCTGCAATTTAGAACCCAGTGAAATATGCTGAGGCAGATTGTTATCAGGTATTCATTCTCAGCAACTTATTTTAGCTTATTTTATTGAATTTGGGAGTTAAGCTTTACATTCTTTTATAATATATGTAGGGATAAAATTTTATGTATTTGTATACAAATGGTGGGGCAGAGTGAAAAAGAGTCTTATTCCACTTGCACTATGATCCTATAAAACTGTTGCAATGTCCAGTTCCAAAGTGTTTTTAAACAAGCACTAAGAGGCATGATGTTGCTCCTATTGTGGTCTTCTTTAATTACCCTAGCACTAATATAACATATTTTTAAGGGTCATTGATGGAGGGTACAAGGTCAAGGCATGCTAACGGATGTAAAATCTTGTCTATTAAACACTTGTACATATCTTGTACGTATTCTAATCCCATGTGCTGGTCACTCCTATGTATCTGGCCCAGTATAAAGCTGGACCCCTATTACACTATGTTCAGTTATTATCAGGAGACAAATCTTTTCTCCTATAGCATAAGCTGCAAACATTTGATATGGGTTATTGGACATGCAATCATGCTGAAATGATGTGAAGTAAAAGTGTATCAGGGCAAAAACGTTTAGCCTTTTGCCAGTTTCTTTGAGCTATATAGATTGCCCAACTGAATACCCTCTATTTTTGTTGAATTCATAAAGGCAACAGTTTACTTTTAAATTAGTCATTCATTGCTCATTCTACCTGCATACTATACTTTGTGACCTGCAACTCCTTTTACTGCAATAGAAGCCTGCCTCCATTAAAGCTCATTGGTCCAAGTTTAGGGATGTCAAGACTGAATAAAAACTCTCAGTTATATTCCCAGTCATTTTAGTAAGTCAACTGTTCTGAAAGATGCTTATACCCTACTGTTAACCTTGAAGTTGATTATTACTCTTTCTTTCACAAAGTGTTAAACTATAATCAGTCACCAGCTTATGAGTCCTGCATTTGTTTTAAATTTGCCCGTAAGCTAATATGCTCAAATCCAACAAGATTTCAAACATGGATTTGAATGTTAAATATGACCTTGTTTGCCTCAGTCATAATATTAAGCAGTAAAATTGATTTAGTCTTTGTACATCTGTTAGATTAATGAGGCTATTAAGATAGCATGATGCTCAACATTGTTTGCTTGCATGACTTCAGAGTGCAGCCTTTGAGCTTGGCTGTTTTTCCAACTGTATTTTACCTAGAGCAACAATTGCGTAGCTATTTAGCTAAGAGCAAATTTGGGCTAGCCTCATTGTCAGTGGGCATAGATGAATTTATTGTATGCAATTCTCAGAACTGTAAAATAAGTGAAAACGGGATGGTATTACAGTAAAACAGAGCTGATTTACACATTGGATGGTAATCTACCAAGCAAGAGTGCACGGTTTTGTGTTACTGAACTCTTAATCATTTATATAATGATAATCACAAATGTTTAGGGGATTTTCTTGCACAAATAGACAGCTTAATGAAGTGTGAGCTACCTACATTCTTGCCAGTCAGAAGACAGAAACTGCTACAATTCAGAGACTAAAGCCCTAAGGATACTGAGCTAAACAGTAAGAGGAACATTGCTCAGTATGTTTGTAGGAAATCCAATTATTTGTCACAAGCTTTGAATCGAGAAGTGAATTCAGAAACTCCTAAAGCAATTATGATTTGTACTAAGAAGACAAACAGACTTGAAGGCCAGAAGATAAATGTTCGTATTGTTTTTGGCCACTGTTTTTGAGACCACCTGAGAAATAGGCCTTTTATAGTAATTAGTTCCAAAAGAACTTATTTATTTACCTGACCTTTCAAGTAAATACATGTAGCATCTTACTGTGTCCTACAAACAGTATATGTAGTTTAGCTGTTTTAATTTCCTCGTTATCAGATGTATTAGAAAATATTTACTTAAGGGGGTATTTATTACTAAAACTCAAATGTTTTCCCCTTTTTAAATTAAAACAAAGTCAGCCTCACTCCTATCCGTGAATTTTCCTTATTTATCAAAAAATCAGGTTAAAAAAGTCTCGACAAAATCATACGACAATTTGAATCATATAACTATTTTGAATTTGATGCTCAAATCTAAGTTGTTACCTGAAAACCTTGAATTTTTTGGATTATCGTACAAAAACCAGCACAGATCATGATGTCAAGAAATATCTTCAAACCTTAAAAGAGACATCTGCCATTGACCTCTACATGTCCTTAACAGGTTTTAGCTGGAGTATTTTCATATTCAGATTTTTAGCAGCTTATGGGGTATAATAAAGTTTTCTTTCCTCTAAAAGGAGTTTTCTCGTTAACCATAAAAAAATGAGGTTTAATAAATAGGCCCCTTGATGTTAAAAATCTCTCATATTCCAGAATAAGCAAAATAACATTATACTTCAGTTTTGTAATAACATGTACATCAAATCAATAAATATGTTTATAGTTTTGTTTGATATAATGATGTGCATACTAATTTAAATAAATTACCTTCAGAGACTGTGCATGTATTTTATGCATTTAGTAGTAAACAAATAGACACCATAAATATGCCTCAGATAGGGAAGTTAAATTCTGTCACACTAGAACTACATAAAATGAATGTCAGGTGCATAGATTTTATAGTTTGGAGGGTTGAGCTTTTATACTAGTTGCTAGGGCCTCCCTTACTCTAGAACCCAGGCAGTGGCATGAATTGCAAGCTGAAGTAAAACGATAAAATAACAATGGAATATTGGCCTAGGGAATAATCCACTTTGTTATTGGGAGTCTTAGATCTTGCCAAAATAATAACATTTTTAATCTTTTGGTTAGAGAGATGAGGAAAAAATAAACAATTAAAACATGAGCACCAAAATGATGAAGAATATCACATAAATATATATAAATATCACTACTTAGATCAGTCATTCATAGAAGAACACAAGGAAATCTTACAGTCTGCATTAGACTTCCTAGCTGTCTCATTACTTGGTCTTGTTTATCCATATTAATGGTAACATCAATTTGGCCTGATGCAAGTACATGTACTGTAGGTAGATTCTCCATTTCTCCATTATCTGCCTTGAATACTATATAAAGTAATATTGCACAGCAGAATGTTAAACCCTTTTTTAAAAATTCAAATGTAACATTAACTGCTTGAACATGCTGCCTCTATATAACTTAATCTATATAACTTTCATCCCCCACTATCACTTTTTGCTCTATGTATACCATTTGAAAAGGAGAGAGATCTAAATTATCCAAAAGGCGTATCACCCCAATGAGTCATATAAGCACGTCTATGAATTTACCCCCTAGGATACCATGTTGTAATATTCCTATATATTATCTTCTCATGATATTGTCCGTGATGTTATATTTATGAAGCAATTTGTTATATTCGTTTTTTTTCCTTTGGCCTAAGGGATGTATGTATGCTACATTCATTTCAGTTAGGTGTTTATGCTTATAATGAAACCCCCTCATGTATATTTTTTATTACCGTTATTTTAAAAAACATTTTATTCTTTTTTTTTCTAATGTAATGGCTTGACATATGAGCTACTCCCATACAGTCACTATTGCCTCTGAAATTTTTTTTGTAATTTAAAGTTTAAACTGTCAGGAACTATAAACCATACCATGTTTCTCAAAGATATATAACATTATTTAGTACAATAAAATCTATACCCAAATTTGTGTTTTGCATTCTCTTAGGCCCACCCATGTTCCCTGAGTCATATTTCCCCTCCCTCATCCTCTTGTAACAGCATTTCCGTGTGCAGGGAAGCATTATTGAACCAGAAAAAAAAAAATCTAGGTTTAGTAAATAATCAGGCTGAAATCTGTAGCAGCCAAACTCCTCCCCTCCCACCCTCTGTCCTGTGTGTTCCCAGCTTGCACATAGCTGGCTTGTGCTGCTGCCTGATCATTAAATTATAACAATATACCATTTTTAAATGTTCAACATAAAGCAATAGATGTGAAGGTTAATACAAACTGCAATAGTAATGTAATAGTTATATTTTCTTTTATATGTATAGTATATTATGCTCCTGTGTTCCACAGCAAATCGGCATCAGTCATAAATGTACATGCCCCACTGGACATAATCTATAGTCCATAATACATTATTATACACTATCCATCTCCCTGCCTCTATTAAATTATAAAAGTTATACAAACAGCGTACATTAGTATTTACTGTTATGATTTCATAACAGCAGCTGTAGGTTTGTTTTCCTGCATATTGATATATGATCAGGTGCAGGGAGTTGCAAGGGAATAAATGCAGCAGTTCTGGGATAATTTATGTTTAATTGCAGGGAGTTGCAAGGGAATAAATGCAGCTGTTCTGGGACAATTTATGAGCAGGTGCTGGGAGTTGAAAGCGAAAATGCAGCTGTTGTGGAACAGTTTATGTTCAGGCACATGAAGTTGTAAGGGAATACATGCAGCTGTACTGAAACAATTTATGATCAGGTGCAGGAAGTTGCATGGTAAAATGCAGCTGTTCTGGAAAAATTTATAATCAGGGGCAGGGAGTTGCAAGGGAAAATGCAGCTATTGTGGAACAGTTTATGGTCATGTGCAGCTGTTCTGGAATGTAAAAATGCAGCTACAGTATTATGGAACAATTAATGTTTAGGTGCAGGGAGTTGCAAGGGAATAAATGCAGCTGATTTTCTGGAATTGTATAACATATAATAAAAAATGCAGGGAGTTACAAATGAAAAATGAAAAGATGTTTATTGCTTTTTGTATACAAAATAATATTGTGCAGAAAATGACTATGGTATTTACACAAACTGCTGATACACATTGCCCCCAGAAATAGTAGCAGATTATGTTTTATTTATAAAGAAATGTGCTTTTCTTTTATTCCCCCCAATTATTGCAGGGCAAGGGGAAGGAACAAGCAGACAAGGGAGGGGGGACGAGGGAGGAAAATGAACAGGGCAGAGTGGGGGTTAAATGAACAGGGCAGAGAGGGAGAAAAAGGAGCAGTCGAGGGAAGGTAAAACAGGCAGTAAGGGTTAACAGATGTCTGCAGGGAAGTACTGTGTGACATCACAAACACTCCCACTCCTCCCTCAGTAGCTGCTGCTGTGTAGCTTAAAGGAACAGTAACATCAAAAAATTTTTTTAAAAAATTCGTTAGTATAGAACGAAATAAAAACACCAAGACAAATTCAACTTTAAAATAGTGAAGCTTTTATTAAGAAATAACTTACAGTAACTCCACTTCCTGTCCTCTACAGAAAAGGCGACAGGGCGACGACAATCCATCGTGCAGCATTCGATTTCTTCTCCCATATTCTTCTGACAGCGTGTGGAAGGCAATGTCGGCGGGCTCCCCATTAGCTTCCACAGAAGGCGGCCACAGAAATCAAGACTTTTCCTACATGCTGCTCCCACTGGACTCACTGCTCCTGCTCCAGTAATTAGCCCACAGTGCACACCGTAACAACATGAGCGCCCTGGAGTACAGCCCACTGCCCGGAGCCCAGACCTATATCAGCGCATCTCCCTCCAGCTATGGCCTACAGCTCCAGCCTACAGCAGCACCAGGGTTCTCCATGAAATCCGAATGCAGTGTCAGTCAGAATTGTCAGGATGACTGAGCTGCCGCAGCCGCTTCATCCGCTTCCCTAGCAGCCAGGCTGTGGGGGAAGGAAGCGTGTCTCTGCTTTTTTTACATTTGATATGGTACAATCCAAATAGTTACTAGTTAAATTAGTATTAACTTTGCCTCTTGCTCCAGCCTGCCCTACCCTAGGCCTGTATACTGTACTCTGCCTCATCTGCTATCATATTCCATAACCCTTGGCCCCATTTACCAGTGCTATCCAGAACATGGGTTACAGCCCAATTATACTCCAGTATATCCTGCCTCTCCTTTACCCCCCTCTCTCTTTCTCAAATAAGATTTATTGGCAGGACCAAATACATTTAGCGTTGTAAAATCAGGTAGGGGGTGTAAAGGGTGGGGTTAGAGGGGGCATTTTATGGGAATATGGGAAAGTCCTGTCTCTCATTGTTTATGAGAGTCTCTATCTCTATACAGGACTTCCTTCCTGCACAGCTGACAGGGGCAGAGACATTTCCATCTCCCTGAGGCTTCCTCCAGCCTCCCTACTTAACTATTAATTGGCTTTTTTTCTGCCACTCAGTAAATATGTATTTATAACACTTGAGCTTATGTCCAATCAGTAAACTTTATTTTTGAATATATATTTGTCTTAATTACAAAAACAAAAAAGCCAAAGCAACAAAACTCTAATAATAATTCACCTGCAATGGTTTTTCTTCACTGGCTTATAATAAAAAAAAATAAAACAAATTATTACATGTTTTAAGAGACGATTAACTGAAAAATGTAAGACCGCACAGCTAAACAAATATTTAAAATATTAATATCATTAATGTGATAAATACTGGGAAGTATTGTGTTAGTTTAAATGTAATGTAACATTATATGAATCAAAGCTTGTTGAGTAAACTTATTAAGTAAACAACACCTCTAAGTTGTCAAGTAGAACTGTTCTTAGCCAAAGCTTCTTCAAGACACAGTAATGCAAACAATTCCCTTTATATAGTATCTAATAAGCATAAATAATAAAAAATAAACTTCCTGGGACTACAGAAAGATCAGAATTTGGCTACATTTTAACAATTGCTTCATTGTAACCAAAAATGCAGTAGGGGTCTATGTTTTTTTCAATGCAAATAAAATGTGGCTGCATTAGACTTTATCCATGTATAAATATAACATATTTCACCTATTTAATCAGCAATAGGTGCAGTACTACGAAGATGAAAGCAGAAACTTTTCAGTGTTGTCTCCCATCTCTTTGTTACCTACGTACTATTGGATACACAATCTACTTATAAAACAAAAATATAATTTTTGGTTGTGTACAACAGACAATACTAGCACTAGGAAACATTTATAATGTATCCAAGAACAATACAGTATGTGTAGCTAACAGTATGCACCAGGTCTAAATTACATTTTTACTTTTTTGTTTTAAATGCACTTTATGTTGTTTTGAAAATAAGACATAGTTATAAAAAGTATAAAAATTGTTACACTACATTAGCTATCACTGTATATTTTAAAAGCAAACAAACAGCCTTTTCTGTTGCACAAATAAACCAAATTTTGTACCTTTTAAGAGTGCTGAAGTGTCGCTGCTTCTCTAGAAACATTAACATGAGATTTATGGGGATAGATATGAACAAAATTAAGTGTTGGAATTCTTGTATGCAATTTAAATGTCTACTTTCAGCCTACTTTTTACTTTGCTGGACATGGATACTTGCCATGCTCATCTCTGTACCGTTAATCTTTGATCATATATTAAGTCTCTGACACACATGAAATTCTGGTTTGACAATAGTAGTTTCTGCTAAAACCTGGTGAATCTATGGTGCATCTGAACAGTTTCCAAATGTGCAAAAGTCTAAGGTATATTTTAATCTGATATATCCATAGTAAATACATTGTGCACAGAAATTGGGAACATATAAAAACATACATATTCCAGACAATATTTTATTAAATTGTTCATTAGATTACATGAAGATTGTTTTTTCAGCATATACTTTGTGCATAGATTTGGGAATGTATAAAAATGTACATATTCTGGACAATTTTCTATTAAATTGTTCATTAGATTACATGCAGATTGTACATGCAGATTGTACCATCCTTTTTTTATCTAAATTCCAACCCTTCCATTGAAGAAGAAAATACTTTCTTGCTTTTCACTTTCTACTTTCAAATAATCAGCACAACTATAAAATGCTTAATTACAAAATAATGCATTGGATCAGTGTGTAACATATTAAATCAAAACCTCAGACAGAAAATATAAATGTGTTAGCTCTAGGGCACATGGCGAAGTTTCCCCATTTATCTACGTAAACTGATCTATCAAGCAGGGCACATTAAATTACATTTTTGTGGCCTTTTTGTCTGTTTTTATTAGCAGTAAAAAACTTCTGGTATTTTTGACTGGAAAACATCACTCAGTTAATGCATTCCACTAGCTACTTTACATGATTAATTTAGCTACTATAAAAGTTCTATAATATGTGATTTACAGCACTAAAGCTGGAAATATTCTAGAAACCTTCCAAGACAAAAATCAGTTATGCCTTGTGTTGGTATCATTCCTAAATAAGGTTTAGTGTATTTTTAATCACAAAACCATTTTAATAATGGAGTTTTTATGTATATGATCTTGAATAGCTACACACTTTACACCAATCGTTATTCTTTTGTTATTAACATAATTATCCTTTTATTGAGTACATAACCAGTTATGAGGACACAAAGCAAATTAGTTGATTTCTGTTTTTCAAAACCTTTGCTGATGAAACGGCAATCCAATTAAGACAGAGATCAGGTGATATCTGTGATGTCATCTGGTAAGATAGTGATGGATAACAGCATGATTGGTGCATGGCTGTCCTGTAGTTGTAAAATTTAGGACAGCCAGGTACCACCTCTTCCTCAGGTAAGCAACTGGATCCCTGCTAGCAACAAGTACAGTATGTGGCAACCATGCACATACATACATACACACTGATTTCTGTATTTACCATGTAGGTACATAAAGCTGCCACCCTAGGCACATGTTTGCCTATACGATAAATACAATCCAGGATGACAGCAGTTGTACTTCAACAGAAGGTTGGTGGCCACTATGCACCCCAGTCATAGAACTGATTTTGAAGAGTGGAATTCTGCAGATCAAAGATGTTATACAAGCAAAACATATCACTGGTAATCTTCAATTTTTGTCAGATCCATCAAAATATGTTGCCAGTCTCCAGTCTCACCAAGCTTGATTTAATATTTTATTTTTTTTTCATAAAAATGCTAAACCTGACATGTCCAGAAATATATACCATTACATTTTTTTTTACATCTAAATGTGATTTAAACCAACAGACTTTCATTTTAACTAATATAAGAGAACAAAAGTCTTAAACAGAATCCCAAGGATAAAATTATTTTATTAATTTCATCTTATCCGTGTTTATTTTTACTATCTGTATTTGAGCAGATTTTCTTGTCTCCAATCATTTTATTTAACAAGTGAAAACAGCTTACTTTAGAGAATTTCAGGATTTCCTGTGCTGAAGATGGAACTGTGCATGCTGCATTTAAAGTCAACCAACTTGTATAATCTGTTTGCTCTTAATATTTTGTTCACAAATCCCTGTCAATTTGCTGTCATAACCTTATTCCAGCTAATTATTCCTGAAAATAAAATTACTTAAAGCAGTAAGCCCTGTCCTGATTATAGGACAGGTGGTAAGAACAGGGTACCGATATATTCATGGGGACTCCCAGTCCCCAGAGTGTAGGGTCCACCAGAGCTGCCACCTCAGGCCCCCCTACACAGGCCACCCAGTCACACGCCCCCACCTTAGCTGCAAGCTCCAGTTGAAATCAATCCCGATGACATTCTTCCTCTGCTCACATGAATGCACGCTTTACATTCTCCTTGCCGCGATCAGGAGTAGGGACTGTATTGAGCAGAGAGTGGCCTTGCCTATATGGGCCCACTGTGCTTTTTCCAGGTGTCCTGATGGCCCAGTCCAACGATGGGGACTCTGCAGAGACCTGCAGTAATTCATCATAGATTGAAGGCAGGGTGTAAATTGGAAAAACATTTGGATTGCGCTGTATTTTGCACTTCTGCCCATGTAATTTTTCAAGATTTTAGGGTACTCACACTTTAGAGATTTGAATTATTGTTTTTAAGATGATTCCTAGTTTATATTGGATTTGAACAAAATGTATTTTGAATCTCTTAAAGCAATCGTTCAGTGCAAAAATAAAAACTGGGTAAATAGATAGGCTGTGCGAAAATAAAAAATATTTCTAATATAATTAGTTAGCCAAAAATGTAATGTATAAAGGCTGGAGTGACTGTCTAATATTATAGCCAGAACAATACTTACTGCTGTCAGGATCTGTCAGGATCTGTCAGTAATCATACTCTGGTCATTGTGTTGCAATTCGTCTGCATTACCCTAGTGAGCCACAAGAAGCATCTAGCGCTTGTGTTGACTAATTTCTATAATGGGCCTCTCTTATATTCCCTTCTCCTGACTCATTGAACTCATCTGTTATTGATCAAGAAATCAAGGGCCTTTATAAGCCTGCTTCCTACAACTCCCAGTTGCTTGATTAGTAAGTCTCTAGTAAAGATCTAGCTCCCATTTCTACAGACCTGTGATTACCTTGCCTGGTTTCCTGTTCCTGCCTTTGTTCCTGATACTTGCTTTTGTTCCTGATTCCTGCTGAAGTTCCCACCTGGTTCCCTGTTCCTGCTCCGGCCTGTTTACTGGACTACCCTCTGTCATCAGCCTGCCTCCGACATCAGCCTGCCATACGAACTTGTTATTTTCTTCAGTCTGCCCCAACCTCAGCCTGTTACTCGGACTTGTCATTATTGTTGCCTGCCCTTGACCAATGGCCTGGTTTAAGACCAAGACTCCAACCTGCCAGCCACACAACCATGGTCAATCCTGACACTATATTAGAAGCATTTTTTATTTTGCACAGCCTATCTATTTACCCAGTTTTTATTTTTACACTGAACTGTCCCTTCAAGATCTAAACTACAAGTCTCATTACAACCTCTTACCCCTGTTTACTCAGGGCTACTCCACAGTCTAACATCAGAATCAAATATGAAAAAGTTCTGGGTGCAAGTTTGAGGAATTCTCTGTACTTGGGTTGCTGAGGGGGTTATTTATAATTCGAATGTTTTCTAATTTATGAAAAAACTCAAATGTAAAAAACTTGAATCAGAGAATTGGGGGGGGGGTCCTGAATACTCGAATGAATCTAGTTTTCCACAGCAAAAACCTGAATCGCTCCAATTAATTGAGTTTTTGAGCAAAACCCACAGAAAAAAACAAAAAACATCATGAAAGCTAATAACCTCTTCAAATGGTTCAAGAGACATTTTCCACTGACTTCTACCTGACCTCAACAGGTTTAAGCTGTTTCCAACTATTTCCAGCTTTGGGGTAAAATAAATCTCGAAAAAAATGTAAGCTTTTTTTTTAAAAAAAAAAAAAACCCCGAAAAATTCTATTTTTTTTTTAACTCAAAAAATTTAAGTTTTGACTGAAAACTAATGGTTTGCAGGAAAACACAAATTGACCATTGATAAATCTGCCCCTCAGTGTTATGTCAGAAAAGCAGATATTGAACAGCTATTTTTCTGAGATCAGTTTCAATCAATCTGCTTTAGAAACAGTATCCTGCTTCTTCAAAGAAACTTTAAGGGGGAGATTTATCAAAGGTCGAAGTGAAAATTCAAATTAAAAATATGAAAATTTTTGAGCAAATGTTTGTGTACTTCGACTAGGGAATAGTCCAAAATGAAAACTGACCTATTCTATCGAAAATGGACCTATTTGGCCAAAAAATGTTGATCTAATTTTGTTTTTTTAATTCGAATTTTGAAGTTTTTCAAATTCGAAATTCGACCCTTGTTAAATTTTCCCCTAAAAGTTTCTAAACTCTGCAAAATGCAGCTAACTATCCTACCCCTCTTTGATCATAAATCAGAAACAGTCTTGTATTCCCTTGTATAAAAGGGAATACAATTAGCCAGTATATCTTTTCTGTGCACACAAATAAGATTACTAACATAACTTAATATTGAACAGAAACAATGTATTACACACATGTTATAGAGTTTACACTATCATACCAGGTTCTGTTATCATGGGCATCCACAGATAGGGGCAAGGAGGGGCACTTGCCCCCCCCCCCTGGACTTGTACTTTATAATAGGATAGCAAGGATATTCTTTTGCCATATTTATATATATATATATATATATATATATATATATATATATATATATATATATATATATATATATATATATATATATAGACAAATACAAGAGTCCTCTGCACTCAATCCATTATCAATATATTTAAGACAGAGACATTTTGTGCATGCTGCTACTGAAAAATGCCTTACCCTTTAAACAAAACAGGGATTGTTTGTCCATATATTGCAATATATTTAAGCTGGCCAACTACGTCAAAGTCATTCCATATCTGGCCAGTCCTATGCTAAATTTTCACCTGATTCATTAAGAATTCTATTGCATCATTATACATTTTAAAAAGGATGACTTTGACGTAGTTGGCCAGCTTAAATATATTGTAATTTATGGACAAACAATCCCTGTTTTGTTTAAAGGATAAGGCATTTTTCAGTAGCAGTATGCACAAAATGTCTCTTAAATATATTGATAATGGGTTGAGTGCAGAGGACTCTTGTATTTGACTATATGTATTTTGTGGTCACAGTCTCATTGCATCCCCGCCTAATGGTTATAAAAATTAGTGGTGAGCGCAACTTTCCCTTGTTTGTTATAGTTTATACAGGAGCAGTGACCAGCTCCATGTTGTAGCTCCCACCCTTCCCAGCTATAGTCAGGTGATCCCACTGGTGTCTAATAAAAGGGCAGCCAAGTTTGGGAGTTTTACTTTGAAAGCAGCTAGTAAGTTGCAGGTGAAACTTAGTCCCTTTATAAAATGTATAATGAAGCAATAGAATTCTTAATGAATCAGACGAAAATTGAGTATAGGACTGCCCAGATATGAGATGACTTTGACGTAGTTGGCCAGCTTAAATATATTGCAGTTTACGGACAAACAATCCCTGTTTTGTTTAAAGAATGAGAGAATAAGAGTAGAGAATCTTCTTCTTGATGAAGCAGCTTGTGTTAAACTTTAAGTGTGATTGGCAGTACATATATATATATATATATATATATATATATATATATATATATATATATATATATATATATATATATATATGTGTGTGTGTGTGTATGCCTGTGCGTGTAAAATAAACTGTTGGTGAAGGTCTGACAAACTGTGAGAGTTACTATAATGAAATGTGTATAACTGTGTAACAACATTCATTATTGAATCTTATAGGTACAGGTTGCATGTGGGTTTTGCCTACAACCATTCTCTCAATGCATTTGTCACAAAGCACATTAACCCCTACAATGCCTTGCCCTGCTGCTTCATTGTATCCCCCACCTATTTTTGGATGACTCTTTTAATCCTTCTGCCACTCCGAGAACAAAGCAAATTTCCCCTAGACTGAAACAGAATGTATAAACATAGAATCTATACTAGTGACATGTTGTTGTGCACACCTGTACCTGCTGTTGTTACTCTACTTTATGTTCAGTAGAACCCCCATTTTACATTTTTCAGGGGACTAGAAAAAATGGTGTGAAGCCAGGGAAATGTCTTATGCATTATATATTGGTGGGAACACAAAAAATGGTATAACTATGGAATAACTTAAAATGAGGGTATGTAAAATGGAGGCGTCACTGTATGTATCCAGCTGTAACTAGAATTCTAGAGGGAATAACATTCTGCTGGCTAGTAATTGTGCTAAGAAAGTAGAAAATAGTGCTGTCCTGGCAAACAAGGAGTTTGTGTCACTAATAGAATGGCAATGCTATCTGCAACAGTTACTACTTTATATGTTTATAGAAAAGCTGTTGTTAGGTTTGTGCTGAAACCAAAATATTGGTACAAGTAATTTGTGTAATATGTTTTTTTCCTCCCCCCCTTGGAAAATTTTCTAAGGACACCCATTTCTGTTATGTTAGTGTCATTGTCACTATCTCCCAACTCTATATACACTGTATAGAGTGATTATAGATTATTGGCATATGGCAAATAAAGCTGGATTGTTAAACGTCAACCCTCCAGCTCTACTTTCTTTGTAGTTGTGTACAGGCCCGGATTTGTGGCGAGGCCACATAGGCCCGGGCCTAGGGCGCACATTTTTAGGGGCGGCATGTCGCCCAGCCGCTCTGTAGGGAGCCTGTGCTCCCCAGTGCTCCGGCGCTCGCACGCTTGCGCTTTTGCGAATCCGGCGCTGGTTGTGTATCTTGCTGCAGAAATGAGAGGTGACCACTTGGAATTAAAGTGTGCTCATTTGCAATTGTCCTTTTAAATATCATTAAGTCTCAACCCTTATATTCTTTATATAAGGCACAGTTAATGAAGGGCAACCTATAGTAGATAGTTACCCCCTCCCCCGAATAAATTATTTGTAAAGAATAGAAGTCTTAATTAACACAGTTAAACTGTACTCTGGTGTTGTAATAAATGAAAACATGGATAAGAAAAAGTTTACTGGTGTTATAGCTTTGGTTCAAGCAACAAGTTACCTGAATTGATTAGTTTTGAAAGCTGGGAAGAAAATGGAGCTTTGTTAGAGATCACTTCACTTTCCTGTCATGGTAGCTTTGCTTGACTTTTTTTACTGCATGAAGTAGACATTGCAGAAATCTATAGCTACATTAGTTGCAGAATGCTGGTCAATACCAGATCATTAAACATTACCTTTTTATTATTCAGTTTACAATGTCATTTGTATTTCTTTCTTTATTGGATTTGACTGTACTACTCTATTAACATAACATCAATGAGAGCTGAATTTATTGGACTTTACAGTTCCCTGGAGGCCAAATCACTATCTAGTCTGTTCAGCAAAATATGTTTGACACAAATAAGCATGGGAACAGCTTACTCGAGTCTGTAATGGGATTCTAAAGAGGGATTTATCAAAGTTCCCTGTAAAATTCACCACCATTTAACAACATAACATAATCAATGTTAGTTTAACCAACTATAATGTTTGTCGCTGAAGTCAAATAAAGCAACAAACAATGCAGTTGTCAAAAATATATATCAGGCTCTGATAGCAATACAACATAGTAGTCCTGAATGATGCACATGACATGTGCGTTTCGCAGAATTTCCTAGCATGCTATCTGCTCCAGATTATAACTATTATTAATGAATATAATATATAGGTACCTGTATATCAAAGTAACAGATGTGAATTGCAGGTGTAAATATTATGCACAGAAACAGTTAGCCTACAAAACTCTACTGTGTCCTAATACAAAAAGTAGAAGTAAAAGAAGTATAAGGGCATCTCTGCAACATATTAAGTGGGAAATGCTTTTCACAAGGTTAAACACAGAACAAAAATGGGAAGTCTTTAAAATACTGCTTAATAAATATACATGTCAGTATATTCCCCTTGAAAGCAAGGAAAGACGTTGCAAAGCAAAACCTTTTTGGTTCAATAGAAGTGTTGGTGTTAAGGTGTGTAAGAAAAGACGTGCTTTTAAGGCTTTCAAGTTAGCTGGGACAGCTGAATCATTTATAAAGTACAGGAGGCCAAGGAGGCCAATAAATCATGCAAAGAAGCTATAAGGCAAGCTTAATTTGATATGGAAAAGGATATTGCAAGATTATTTTTTTAAATATGTTAATAGTAAAAAAAATGAAGCAGGAAGGAGTGGGACCTTTAGTTTCAGAGGGGGGTCAGCTGGTTGATGAAAACAAATTAAAAGTGCAGATTCTGAATTCATATTTTTTTGTCTGTCTACACAAATTAGGAACCAGTTATTGAAGATTTCCTTCTTAATAGTCACAATTATAGTAATACAACTAACGATGCATGGTTCACACATGAGGAAATTCAAAAGAGATTAAAACATGTTAAGATAAACAAAGATCCGGGGCCAGATGGTATTCATCCCCGGGTACTTAGCGAGCTTAGCTCTGTGATTGCCAAACCTCTTTACTTAATTTTTCAGGATTCATTTAGGTCTGGCATAGTGCCGAGAGACTGGCGAATTGCCAATGTGGTGCCTCTATTTTAAAAAGGATCCCGTTCTCAGCCTCAAAATTATAGGCTAGTTAGTCTGACGTCAGTAGTAGGCCAGACTAACTTAATTTCTTTTTATGAGAAGGTAAGCAGGGACCTCGATTCTGGGATGGCAGTGGATTTGATTTACTTTAACTTTGCTAAAGCATTTGACAAAGTGCCACACAGTAGGGATGTCGCGGACTGTTCGCCGGCGAACTTGTTCGCGCGAACATCGGCTGTTCGCGTCCGCCGCAAGATCGCGAACGTCGTGCGACGTTCGCCAATAGGCGTTCGCGTCAAAATCGTTCGACCATTCGACCATTCGATCGCTAAAATCGACCGATCGAAGCCATTGGATTGAATGAAATCCTTCGATCGTTCGAATCGAACGATTTTCGGATGTTCGAAGTTCGCGAACTGTTCGCGAACTGTCCGCATTTTTTGCCGGTGTTCGCGAACGGCGTTCGCGAACACATTATCGGCGGTTCGCTACATCCCTACCACACAGAAGGTTACTGGTTAAATTAAGGAATGTTGGCCTGGAACATATTATTTGTACCTGGATAGAGAACTGGCTAAAAGATAGACTACAAAGAGTGGTGTTAAATGGAAAATTTTCTAATTGGACCAGTGTTGTTAGTGGAGTACCACAGGGCTCTGTACTAGGCCCCTTGCTTTTCAACTTGTTTATTAATGACCTGGAGGTGGGCATTGAAAGTACTGTTTCTATTTTTGCAGATGATACTAAATTGTGCAGAACTATAGGTTCCATGCAGGATGCTGCCACTTTGCAGAGTGATTTGTCTAAACTGGAAAACTGGGCAGCGAACTGGAAAATGAGGTTAACTGTTGATAAATGCAAGGTTATGCACTTTGGCAGAAATAATATAAATGCAAGTTATACACTAAATGGCAATGTGTTGGGAGTTTCCTTAAATGAGAAGGATCTTTGGGTTTTTGTAGATAACAAGTTGTCTAATTCTGGGCAGTGTCATTCTGTGGCTACTAAAGCAAATAACGTTCTGTCTTGCATAAAAAAGGGCATTAACTCAAGGGATGAAAACATAATTATGCCTCTTTATAGGTCCCTGGTGAGGCCTCATCTGGAGTATGCAGTGCAGTTTTGGACTCCAGCCCTTAAGAGGGATATAAATGAGCTGGAGAGAGTGCAGAGACGTGCAACTAAACTGGTTAGAGGTGTGGAAGACAAATTATGAGGGTAGACTATCAAGGTTGGGGTTGTTTTCTCTGGAAAAAAGGCGCTTGCAAGGGGACATGATTACACTTTACAAGTACATTAGAGGACATTATAGACAAATAGCAGGGGACCTTTTTACCCATAAAGAGGATCACCGTACCAGAGGCCACCCCTTTAGACTAGAAGAAAAGAACTTTCATTTGAAGCAACGTAGGTGTTCTTCACGGTCAGGACAGTGAGGTTGTGGAATGTACTGCCAGGTGATGTTGTATTGGCTGATTCAGTTAATGCCTTTAAGAACGGCTTGGATGAATTTTTGGACAGACAGAATATCAAAGGCTATTGTGATACTATAGTTAGTATAGGTATGGGTATATATAATTTGTGTGACAGTAGGAAGGGGTGCGTATGAATGCTGGGTTTTCATTTGGAGGAGTTGGACTTGATGGACTTTGTCTTTTTTAAACCCGATTTAACTATGCAACTATGTAAGTAGGCTTGGGCGAATTAGACCCGTTTGGACAAAATGTCGCCGACGCCCATTAAAGTCTTTGGGCGTCAACATTTTTTTTCAGTTTTTTTTTTGGTGAGTGCCACCATATAAGTCTATGGGTTTCATTTCCACGGTGAAACAAGGCGAAAATACTAAGAAAGCCATAGCTGCTGTTTGTAGAAGCTGAACAATACTACATAGTACAGGTTTAGGATCCATAATCCGGAAAACCATTATCCAGAAATATCAGAATTACGGGAAGGCCATCTTCCATAGACTCCATTTGATTTCCTTTTTTTAAAGGTCACGTTTTTGTTAAGGGATGTTTATTGAATGTTCTGTGAATAATCCTGGAAAGTTCCTCTCCTCCTTTCCCACTCCCCACTCTCTCCCTTTTGATCTTTTTCTCCTTTCCCAACTTCCACTATCCTTTCCGTTATATTTGTTTTTCTTTGACAATAGCTATTGACATGCAACAATACTCATTGGTTTCCACACCACTAACTTATGTCAACACAGTCATCTTTGTCCCTATTTGAAATTGACCAGAAGTTTTCTGTTTGAAGGGCTGATAGTAGAATTTAGAACTATCTGTTTCAGTAAACTTTGAGCACATCTCCCTTCCACTCCAGCTGTTGTCATGACTTAGTAGGAGCTTGGAGAATGGTCATAATGTAGACACGCTATTATGTCATTTTATGTACTGCTGTGATATGCTGCTTTTATTGTGTCTTTCGTTCTGTAATGTGGATTGTGTGAAACCAAAAAATAAAATTATTTTGAAAAAAAAAATGATTTCCTTTTTTACTTTGTAATAATAAAACAGTACTTTGTTCTTGATCCCAACTAAGATCAAATTAATCCTTACTAAAAGCAAAATAATCGGGCTTAACAGAAAACTAAACCCCTGAACAATGTAGGTCTCTATAAAAATATATTGCATAAAGCAGCTCATATGTAAAACCCTGCTTCAAGTAAATAAACCATTTTCATAATAATATAATTTTTTAGTAGTGCGTGCCATTGGGTAATCCTGAATAGAAAATTGCCAATAAAAAGGTTTCCTTTAATTAATATTTAAATGATTTTAGAGTGTACTTAAGGTATGGTGATATACTGTACATTAGCTGAGGTTTTGGTAACTTGCCTGAAAACTTAATATGTGGGGTAGCCATGCAATGACTTGCACAATGTAATTCATTTTATAAATGAGGTCCCATGAGTGAAATAGTGGTAATTATGGTTTTGACTATAAAAGAATGCAGCTCCTTTGTTGTGAAATATTAAAATAGTAAAAGGGTTCATAGGCACTAACAACTAAACAATAGTCTCTAGGCTAAAGAGAGACACAATAGAAAGCCTCTTTTAAATCCACAAAAAAGAAACAAATAGTAAAAATACTAAAAGTTATTTGTATGGTGGGTTGTTTCTTAAAATAATATGTGTTAAAGCAACTAACAGTCACAGCCAAAAGGATTCAAGGGCAGGAATGAAAAAATAAAATTAGAGTGGCATTTTTGCACGAGCACATAAATATTTTGCCTAAACTAATATTTTGCATAAAGACCCATTATTTATAGATAGGTTATTTTATTTTTCACATAAAAAGCCATACAAGTACAACCTGTATTGATATGTACCCTGATCATACCAAAACTGTGTAATTTTTTAAATATCAGTATACTTCAACATGCAGTACCATATTTTACAAAACACAGTTGCATCATGCTTATAATATGAAAATACATACTAAATTTCCAACTATGAAACACAGTTGACAGACTAACCTAAATATGAGGAACATTGGGAACAAAATTAGGCAGACATTTTTTGATTTATTTTTTGATTTAATTATTATTACATTTAAAAGCCAGCTTTCAGTGGCTGTTTTCAATGTGATTTCAAATGTGTTTCCTGAAGATGTGTTTAATAGATTGAGGTCTTTATAAAATCACAAATAAAATTTTACTAAACTAGATCTTTGTGGGGCACATAATCTAATTTCTATCTTGCAGGGAATAAGTGGAACGCTCAAGATGGACAGAAATTTTTGGTCATGCCTTTTGGCCTATGTAGCATGCCTGCAGTTTCTTAAGGCTTGATCCATTACATCTTCCATGATCTTCTTTAGTCTTGCATTGTGGTTTACTTGTACCATATTGTTATTTTTTCCTGTCTGACCATTTTCTCCAAGTACAGCAAGTCCTGCCACTGTAAGAAATAATAACTTTTATGTTAAGTGAGAAAAGTGCAAATCCAAGATACAATTTTTTGGCTACATTATATCTTTCACTGGCTTGGAGACTCTTCAAAAGTTACCCAATGCTTCTTGAGCTTTGCTAAATTTTATTGAAGATTTATCCAAGGCTTTTCTCAATTTGTTGCTCACTAAGAAAGGGGGTCAAGTTAACTCCAGAGTTAAGCAAGCTTGTTGTACCACTCCCTTTTAATTTATCCTGATACTACTTATCCCTTTTATCTGAAAGAAGATGTTTCTTATGTAGAAGTGGGAATGCTGATTTCCTCATTGTGTTTGTTATGATCTTCTATTGGCCTGGTTCAAAGCTGGTGCATTGTTCAGATTTTTTTCTTCTTAAAAGACCAAGGTATCCATTCCCACCCTATTGTTCCTTCTGACTGCATTGTTGCTCCTATGTTCTTCAGAGTCCGTAGTTTATAGTGAATGTCCTGCTGGGAAGACCTTTGTATGCCATTTATGGTCTTTCATGTTCTTTTGTGTGCTCATTCCTGTTAGATCACCATTTATCTTGCTATCAAGAAGACAGGGACATTTTCACTATTTATACTATTGCTTTGGCATATAAATGTATTCATAATATAGGTCAATAGAAAAGGCAATCCAGTGAGTCTGTCCTTGGTTTTAAGATGTTTAATTATGATTACATTCATCAAAACCAGCAGCACAGCCCCAAAATACACCGTTATATAATGTAACTGATATGAGTATGGAAAAGTGTACTGAGGCAGGCAGTAGGGAAAAGTAGAAAGTAGTGATAAAGGAAAGGAGTATATGCTATGTGTAGGCCAATGTGCTTCATTTGCTCTGAGCTGCACCTTGCTTTGAATAAGGAGTGCTGCATTCAGAGTGCATGAGTTGTATATAAGTATCTTTTGCAATAATCCTTGTTACAAATCTGTGCTCTGCACCTTTCATTGGAATCTTAATCTGACAAAAAGTGGAGTATACAGCCACTACAAACTATTGCTCCAGGTACAACTAGTAAGTGCTATTACACTCATACCTGGGGCAATGTCAAATGAGTCCAAAGGTTAATTGGAACCAGCCTCTAGCTTTGCATCTTTTATAGTAAAGTCTGGAATAGATATTCAGTCTTAATTTTTACAAGGGGTGTTTGGGGAGCACCTCCCATCAAGTGAAATACAGAGGACGGTGTGCAGGGTCAAGTATTTAAATCAATATTGGAAGGAAGAGAGAAAGAACTGACCCATAAACGTGCACCTTCCCATCCACCTTAGTCCAGAAACTCAATTGTATATGAATACACAAATATGTTAAAACATAACTTTTATTCAGTCAAGTATTAAAATGAAAGTCCAGTATAACACCATTAAAATTAGGTTAAAGGCAAGGAGGCGGATTACCAAGAGATAGAGGTTTTAATAATCTGTACACATAACAGTGTATATAACAGGCAATCAGTTCATAGGTCTGTATGCGACGCTGTGTTTAGAAGCAGATGCTTTCTATATTGACCTGAGTACTAGTATTTTCCCAGGAACCCCCTCTCTCTCTCCCCTTTTCTGGGGGGTATTTGTGTAGATGAATGCATGATTAGTGCTTCGAACCCTGAGGGCATATTTAGTGCTTCTGTTCCTAACCACCCCTACATAGGGCATATTGGTAGCTATATCATAGCATACAGACCTATGAACCAATTACCTGTTATATACACTGTTATGTGTACAGATTATTAAACCCTCTACCTCTTGGTAATCCGCGTCCTTGCCTTTAACCTAATTTTAATGGTGTTATACTGGACTTTCATTTTAATACTTGACTGAATAAAAGTTATGTTTTAACATATTTGTGTATTAATATACAATTGAGTTTCTGGACTAAGGTGGATGGGAAGGTACAAGTTTATGGGTCCGTTTTTTCTCTTCTCCTTCCAATATCACTCTAAATTTTTAGTTGTAGGCATTAGCAATGCAGTTACATGTAGAGGGAGCTCTTGGGGCTGGGTGAAACAGCATTACTTATAGGGGAGACTTTAACATATTTCTGCACACAGACTTGTCCTGGGTATTTAGGTACAATAAAACCGTTGGTGCTAGATGTAGCCATAAGCAATAAAATACTTCAATACTTAGATTATGACTGCTGACTTAGAGAATCTGATCTTACATCTGCCTCATAGTGGCCCTTTATTATAGCCTATGCAATTGATGGCTGATTGGAGTTTGTTTAGATGGGAAAAATAAAAATTGGATAACCCCATTTGGCAAGGACTACATATTACTGGTGAGGCTATCCTAACCTATGTGTTTTTAATATGCTCCAGATACAATAGCATGTTTGAACCAAATTCAATTTAGTAGACCTGCCCAAACTGTGCATTGCTAGCTTTAGAAAAAGATGCAGGTCTGAAGTGCAAGGTATGAACCCAAGGCAGTGTCGGACTGGCCCACCGGGATACCAGGAAAACTCCCTTTGGGCCCAGGTGTCAGTGGGCCCTCATGCTGCTAAACTTTTGGCCTATTTGATGGCCATTCCCTATTTCTATGAGAACAAAGTGGTTAAATAGGTGTAATCATAGATTATAGTATCTAAAGAAAAGATACTAGGAGAATAGAGGTTGAGTGAGGAGAGGAAGAAAATAGTACTGAGGGTGGGCCCCTGGTCTAAAAACTTTTGGTGGGCCCCTGGTCTAAGGTTTTTTGGTGGGCCCCTGGTGTCCCAGTCCAACACTGACCCAAGTAACACAGTTTTCTCTAGCACAGTAACTTTGCTACATATATAGAACAACATGCCAAAATTGTGTACTTGCTTGCATGCAAAATTATTGCGTTTTTCCCTGACAAAAACTTTTAATGTGAAATTATAAATTATTCTAAATCATTATGAAATATGAAAATTTCTGTGAAAAACCCAGGACTACATATTACTGGTGAGGCTATCCGCACCCTATGTGTTTTTAATATGTTCCAGATACAATAGCATGTTTGACCCAAATTCCAATTTATTAGACCTGCCCAAACTGTGCATTGCTAGCTTTAGAAAAGATGCAGGTCTGAAGTGCAAGGTATGCACCCCAAGGAACACAGTTGTCCCTAGCACAGTAGCTCTGCTAAACATATAGAACAACATGCAAAAATGGTGTACTTGCTTGCATGTAAAATTATGTTGTAGCATATTAGCACTACTGCCCAGCATGAAGGGTCAATTGCTCACCAATACAATAATGGTAGCATCAAGTTTATAGGTGGTTTAAAGCTCTACTCATCAATGAGTCCTATTATGTGAAAAGAATGTTAAATATTCTTCACATTCATACATCTTTTTTTTTCTCAGTTAAACGTTTGAATAGAACAGTATTGTTTACTTAATCTGGAAAGAGATGAATGCATGACGCACATAGACTGATAACTAATGTAAAATAATTTCCAAATATGGAAATAAGAAATTAAGTTGAAATAGCTTCAGGTAATAAAGGTAGAAACTGTTTCTAGATTAAAAGTAGGGATCTGTCCTTGGATTTTTCCCTGACAAACACTTTTAATATGAAATTAAGAGGGGCTGTGTCAGTAGTTATTATACCCTTTTCTTAGAAAACCGGAAGTGTCTAATGAACAATGGCATTGTGTTAATTGTGTTGAAAGCAATGAATCCTGTATGTGTATCTGTAATGGAATGGGCTAAAAAAATAAGATTCTAGGTTGCAGGCTATGCTTCCAGAATTAGCAAAAGTTAAAACAGGTATGGGACCTGTTACCCAGAATGCTTGTGACCTATGCTTTTCTGGAAAAGGAATCTTTCTGTAATTTTTCATCTCCATACTTTAAATCTGCTTAACAAATCATTAGTTAGGATCAATTGCAAGGTATTGTTCTATCATTACAGAGAAAGATGAAATAATTTTTAAAAATTTGAATAATTTGTTTAAAATTGGGTCTATGGGAGATGGCCTTTCCATAATTCTGAGCTTTCTGAATAACAGGTTTTCGGATGATGGATCCCATACCTGCACAGGTATGGAATCCGTTATCCAGTAACCCATTATCCAGAATGCTCAGAATTACAGAAAGTCTGTCTCCCATAGGGGGAAATTCACTAAGGTGCGAAGTGGTGAACGCTGGCGAAAATTCGCCAGCGTTAAATAAGTTTGATGCTTCACCTATTTACTAATGCGAGATAGACTCTAGAGCAATTTCACACTCTAACGCCAGGTGAATTTTTGCCAGGGCTAGAGATTGTTACTATGCAAATTCACTAAGAAGTTGATTTTACTGAACGTTACCTCTTACGCTAGACTTGCCTTCGCCAGCTCAGACCTGGTGAAGTGCAATAGAGTAGATAGGACCTAAAAAAAAAAAAAGTCAGTTTTCTAAGTCCCAAAAATCGCTGGCGTCTTTTCTATTCCCATGGGTGACTTGGGTACCCTGCATCCCCCCTACTTTTCATAACATTTGGCATATAAACTATACTCTGGGCACATGTGTAGGGCAATAAAACATCTCTATTTGCATTTATTAAGGTTCCCTGGGCTTGTGTAGTTTTATGTATTTGCTGTAATATAAACGTCCATTCAAACTTTAAGTTCCCGCCATATGCAAATTCCCCTTCGCTAGTGCAACTTCATTTTGCCTGGCAAATTTTCGCTAGCGCAACTTCGCTACCTTTCGCTTCGCTGATCGCAACTTCGCATTTTAGTGAATTTGCGGAGCGATGGCCAAAATTCACCGGCTAATGAATTTGCCCCATAGATTCCATTTATCCAAATTATCAAAAATTTTCAAATGTATTTCCTTTTTCTCTGTAATCATAAAACAGTAGCTTGTACTTGATCCCAACTAAGATATAATTAATCTTTACTGAAGCATAACCATCCTATTTGGTTTATTACATTTTCCATGATTTTCTAGTAGACTTAAGGTATGAAGTTCCAAATAACAGATAGATCTGTTATCTGGTTACCACGTCCCGAGCATTCTGGATAATGGGTCCCATACCTGTACTTGCAAAAGGCTGAAATAGTAATTCAACAAGTCTACTTTAACCTGACCATTGTCTCTTTTGAAATTAGATAACAAATGACCTATGACAAATTACATATCCTGTTATCAAACAATGAATGCTACTGTTAAAGTTATTTTGTTATATTGTTTTATTTTATATGTATGTACTTTTTACATTGGAAAAGAAGTGGTAAATAAATGGTTAATTGCACACGGAACTTTGCATTGGCTTTTCTGCACCTGCACAGGCAGAGAAAAGCCGATCTACTCCTTCTTGTAACTGCACTGACAGGCATTGCATCTGTGCTGACACGTCAGCCTGTCCGCTGATGCACTGAGCAGCTATTAGCATGGAAATACGCAAGTGTGTATTTTTAGCATCTCCGTGGGGCTCATTTATCAACACTGGGCAAATTTGTCCATGGGCAGTTACCCATAGCAACCAATCAGTGAAAAGCTTTTTAAAGCCAGCTTTAAAAACAATGACTGCAGCAATTTGAGTGGCCATGGGTTACTGCCCATGGGCAAATTTGACCAGTGTTGATAAATGACCCCGCGTGGTTTGCACACAGACACAGTGGGACAAATTCACTAAAGGGTGAATTTTCACCAACAAATACTAAATCTAGAGTTTAGGGTCTCTAAGTAGAGAGTGATTACTCACCACATAAGGGAAGAGGCCCAGGTGCACCACCCTGAGCCCTTAGCATGGGGAACGAACAAACCGCAAAATCCTTTGGAGCAGACACTCAATGAAGGCAAACTTCCACCAGGAAAATAAATTCAGAGTGAAGAGTTTATTGTGTCCACAGCCTTGCGCGTTTCGTGTCATAAACACTTAATCATAGGTTATCTTTACAGAGCCATGCTTCAAATATTTAAACAAAAGAACACCAATCAAAACATTGCACCAATTAAAGAAAACAACCAATCAAACTTTACCCAAGTGTACCAATCACAATTCAGCTTAAATAGGTGTGGTTCAAAGGTTACAACCTTAATTCCAATTAGGAGCCTTATTGGTACACCACAGATGAATTTAAAGTGACGACATATTGGTACACCCGAGTGCAGTTTAAAGTGACACTGTGCCATATAAATACATAAAAGATAAATATATAAAAATAAATACATATACAAATGTGAAACACACATATATATATATATATATATATATATATATATATGTATATATATATATATATATATATATATATATATATATATATATATATATATATATATATATATATATATATATATATATATATATATACACACACAAAAACAAAGAATGCAGCTCATCCACGTGTTGCAATTAAAATCTGGTGCATGGGTGTGTGGCTTATTTCATATATTGAACTAAACAAATTATCCCAGCACTCTCATTATACAACTGTAAGGAACAATGTTAACATAAAAATCGCCAAAAAGTAAGTCTCCAGCTTTAATAAATTTCCGACATACAGAATATGATGTCACTGACATAAGATTGAGGAAGATGTAGCTTTGTTTTGTCAGTTGGCATGGTCTGAGGTGGAGAAGTAAACTCTTGCCAAAGAGGTAATATTCAGTAAAATTCACATCTTAGTGAATTAGCGGAGTAACTACCATTCACCAGAGCGAAAAGACGGCTGGCGATAGGGTGCGAATGTACGTTAGCGATGGTCTGTTTTGCTAGCGAATTGTCCTCTACACCTGTTAGTAAATTGGTGATGTCCCTGCGGATGGGATTTCTGACAAATTGTCGCTACCGTCGGCCACTTCACCCTTTAGTGAATCTGCCACAGTGCAGTTACAGTATGGAGCAGATGGGAGTGTAGAGGCTTTTCTCCATCAACAGATAAATATAGTTGGAGAAAAGCTGATGCAGAGCCCAATGTGTATTAGCCTAATTGGAAAAAGGTATGCTATTTAGGGGTATGGCATCATTTTACAGAAGTCATACAACCAGAACACACACAACATGTTTCTCAGGACCTTATTCCTTCAAGGCAAATAGAAACCTAATAATTAAATAGAGTGACAGCAAAATTTCATTTACCAGTTTCTGAATGTATGATCCATTCTGCTATAAATTCAATGTGAGTAAGAAAAAATTTAATTTTAAGCCTAGAAGTGACAAATGCAACATATTTATTAAAGTTTTTCAGATTCTTACGATAAAGTGGCATAAACGACTATTGCTGCAAGGCACTAAATACATCACTGATATACTAATAGTCAGATAAAATAGAAGATTAGTTGTGAAATGTCCATGTGCAAAGATAGGCTTCATTGAAAAAGCATTAGAATGTTTGTAATTAATGACAACTATCAGATTGTCATTATTGTGAACTATTGCTGTGTCATATTACGGCGTCTTGAGGCAGCTTTCCCTTTGAAAGTAAAAGTCAGATTCCAAAGAGATATGATCTTAGAAACACCTGGACACAAACAGACAAAGTGTTATTCAATCTTATTTATTTCCTCTATGTCAGGGTGACAGATGATTCATATGGACAAAGTATCTGAGCATTGAAAAAAGTCAGTTTCCTGAAATGTCCTTATTGTATTTGGAAAAAAACTTTCCAGTCACTGGAGTTTGAAATAAATAAAAGAAGAAAGTTGCAGGCAAAACTGCTGAAAAAAATTAAGCCTGAGGTGCATTGAAACACTACTTCTCTGGGTGAAAGAGACAGTACTGAACATTACGTTCATGCTTCAGCCCCAGTCTAGGAACCTAAGAACATTACATTTTGAAGAAAAACTAAAGTCTAAAATTGAATACGGCTATAGATATATTTTATGTACTGAACTTATATTTTCACCAAGTTTCACTGCAAAAAAACACCCATAGACTCTTCTACATTGTGCACTGAAGTTGCTCCAAAAAAATTGTGCTGTCACAGTGTCACCACAAAAAATGCCCATTGACTTCGATGCTTTTTGTTAATGTTTGCTGTTTCTCAAATTTTTGACGAATTTCACCAATTTTTGGCTCATCACTATAGGCACCAATATGCAGCAGCACTTTAATAATATCAATAAAGTCTGTCATTCACAAGAGCTTGACATCTTGCATCTTCTTAGGCCAACTTTTGGGTGTCAGTGTCACTCACATGCTCAGTTTATTCGTGGCAGCTGTTGAGAAGCTAAACTTTCAGGTTTTGTCTGACATCAAGGTTCATTTGTCATAGAAGTTGATGTTACATGGTTGATTTATAAATTTGGGTGCAGAATCACATGTTTCAGAGCTGAGAATCTAAACAAATAACTTGCTGATTTGGGTGAATAGTGTACCCTTCACAAACAGTTTGCAAAAACACCAAATTGATATTTACATATATGCATATGAGATTATATGCATATTGAGATTTAATCATGCATGACAAACTGCTTAAACTGCAAAAAAATTTAATTGTGTAGTTTCAGCAATGTGTTTAGGAGCAAACTCCGACTATTGTTGTCTGTTTTTACCAATATCTGATTTTGGCAAATTTCTTATTTATAAATTATTGAGCTAGTAATGTTCTTCAAGACACTATGAATGATAATGAAATATGAAGACACTATGAATGATAATTCTCTAAACAGCTTCAAAGAGTTTGTCAAAAAAAAAGTCAGTCTTCTGTCAGTCAGCCATTGTGAACGTAATAATGAATGTAGCCAAAGTGGTAACATTTAAGTAAGATTTTACTATTTCAAAACCTTTTTACTTTTTTGGCCTGGTCTGATGAAATTTTAGAAACTTGAAAAAAATAGTAAATGCGAAGCCTCTGCTAATACATAATATAAGTATGCACACAAAAACATACAGTAAACAGCATAATTTAGTTGAGTAGGCAAGTTGTATAGACCTGGCTTCTTTTTGTTTACCAGCTGTCTAGGCCAGAATTGCCAAATTTACCAGTTTGGGTTTCACACTGTGAGTATTTCTGGGTGGATAAGCAATAGCTATTTGTTCCCTAACAAAGTTTCAATGACTCTATCTCTTTCTCTCTCTCTCTAGTGCTGGTGAAGCATAATTATAAATTATAAATACAAACAAAAGCTAATTATGTAAGGTTTTTAATGGATTCCTGGGTAAATCATGTGTAATGCTGCCCCTGATGATGACATTGCCTCTGCTGGTGAGGTGTAATTATTATGCAAACTATAGCTAATGCTATTTTGTGATTTAATGGTTCCTTCTGTAAATCTTCATGTTTAAAACTGCCTGGGATCAGACCAAGCTGACGCAAATGTAACTGCAATTTACAATCTTCATAATTGGAAATTAGCAGTGAACATTAAGAAAAGCTTATTTAGCAAAGCCTTTTTATTTAACAATACATCAGCATGGGTGCTGTGCTGTTAAATTGCTGTGACATAGTAAGTTATTTTTAAAACAAAATTTTTATGGCTTTAGAAGAGCCCTGTTTTACATTTTATATTTCATTTGTATACAAGAATGACATGGTTTATTGCTGTTATTCTGGGAAACCAATGTTAATTTATTACTTTAATATGTCTAATGGAACTGGAATTGTTTATCTGCATTACACAGAATACAACTCCCCTGATCAATTGTTTGATGCAGTTATTCTGTTTAGAAGGGAATAGTCAGATACAATGTTTTCCAAGGGGGGGAGGGAGGGGGTGGTTTAATACTAAGAATATAATATTTGGCCTTGAATTTCTATAAAAAATAGGCGAACATAGTAGAACATTAGGACATATCAACAACACTACTGGCTAGTGCTTGGACTAACACTCTTGGCTATGTTCTAGTACATAGCCACTACACTGAACAGGTTACCTCTTATTTCATAATTTATTCTACTAAGGGCTCTGTCAACTGTTAGATATGTGATGCTGGACAATTTTATTTATATATATATATATATATATTCGCGTGGTACCGGCACTCACAGGGTTTGCATGAAAAACTCAAACGTTCGATATAGTGAAATAAGAGAATAGGGTTTATTGGATTTAATAAACCCTATTCTCTTATTTCACTATATCTAACGTTTGAGTTTTTCATGCAAACCCTGTGAGTGCCGGTACCACGTGCAACTTCTGTCTATGTAGTAACCAATATGTTTGGCCTGACTACATGGCATGCTCGGAGATTAAGCAGGGTAATAATCACAGTAATTATTTTTGCTCCAGCATAGAGGTGATATGTTTTGGTGGCTCAGTTGAATCATCACAAAATGTAATAACAGGTATGGGACCTGTTATCCAGAATGCAGTTTGGTTATGTAATTTTGCATTTACTCTGTCACAGCGTTTGTCACTTTTATTATCATGGAACTCAAATTGTATAAAGAATTTAGGAGGTAACACCAGGATACAGGTATGGGATCCGTTATCCAGAAACCCATTATACGGAAAGCTCCAAATTACAGAAAGGCTGTCTCCCATAGACTCCAATTCATCCAAATTTTCCTTTTTTACTGTTATAATAAAACAGTACCTTGTACTTGATCCAAACTAAGATATAATTAATCCTGATTGGAAGCAAACCAGCCTACTGGGTTTATTTAATGTTTACGTTTAGTAGATTTAAGGTAGGAAAACCATATTACAGAAAGATCTGTCATCCAGAAAACCAAAGATCCCAAGCATTTTGGATAACAGGTCCCATGCATGAATATACCTGTATATGTTTCTGCTGTCAAGAGTTAATTTGATTGTGTACATGTACTATATGTTGATAAATCAGAAGTACAGGTATGGGAACTGTTATCCAGAATGCTCAGAACCTGGGATTCTTTGCATAACAGATCTTTCTGTAATTTGGATCTTCATACCTTAAGTCTACTAGAAAATCATTGATACATTAAATAAACTCCATTGGCACAAGTTACTGTTTTATTATTACAGATAAATAGTTTTTAAAAATATGTATTATTAAATCCGTAATTTGGCACTTTTCTGGATAATGGGTTTCTGCATAGCTGATCCTATACTTGTTATGTAATATAATAGATCCAAACCCCATGTAAAGTACAATTTAAGAATCTGATGACCGCAGTATAAAACTAGAAAAAAAAACAATGTTTTTTTTTAATGTAGTCAACATGTCTTAAAAAGTTTTTGTTGTATTCCCGCGCTGGAATTTCAGATTATAACAAATTCAAATTTGTTGCAAGACCCTGTATTTAACTGGGTCAAATGTACAACGTGTTAACACACATATGTGCAAGTCTCTACTAAGTAAAATCAAATAACTAAAGAAACATCCAAACTTTTAGTTTGCAATGAGTTGTGACCCCCATCTCTCAGGCACAGATGCTCAATTATCAACAAGTGCTAAATTGTGTCAGTGCAGTAACCCACAGCAATCAATCAGCAATTACATTTGATCAGTCTAGTGCAACTTACACAGTCAAAGGAAAAGTCAGATTGGTTGGTATGGGTTACTGCACAAGTAAAACATAGCACCCATCTTTTTATAAGCAAACTCATGAAATCCAATGGTCTCATAGAAATGTTGTTGCTCAAACACAAAGGAGGGGGTGCTTGATTCTATCATTCACTTTATCAACATAGGACTAATATAATGCATACCATATGCTGAGAATGTCCTGAATAATGTGTGTGCTGTCTTTAAAATGGTAGAATGACTGAGGTTCATAAAACAGAAATGTAATATTCTTACTAATACTAAGGGGGTTATTTACTAAACTCCAAATGCCAAAAACCAGAAAAATGTTGTTTTTTTTGTATAAAATTCATATTGTTAGTGGAAAAAACTCTCCACAAATTTATTATACCAACGGGATGGAAAAAGTCAGAATCTGAAAATCTTGCATCTCAGACCTGCCTAGATTGCATATCAAGTCAATGGGAGAAGTTCCAAAGATTTATTGATCTGCACTGGGTTTCATACAATAATCCGAAGATTTCTAGGTTTTCTGGCAAAGATCAGAAAAATTCTTACGATTCGTATTTGTCACGATTTTTTGGGTTTTTTTTCCCCGCAAACAAAATTTTCGGAAAAGTATATTAATATATAAGGCAAAAAACACGTGCAGATTTGGTCTGTTTTTTTTAAAAAAAATGTTTTGATAAATTTGGACTTTGATAAATAACCCCCTAAAACTGTAATCATGCTAAAGATTTGAAAGGCAAGCATACACCTACTTTAGGCAAAATTAAACCTTGACAATGTTTCCTGCCAGTCAGGAAAGTTTTAAATAATGGGAAAAAGATCAAACTACTGGAAATCCTTTTTTATTCCAAAGTTTCATCTTTCATAAATATATACCATGTTGTTTACAAATATTACACAATGAAAAATTATCTTTTCTCCAGTTGCAATTAATTTTTGTACCATAAATGTATGTTTTAAAATGTAATCTACCCAGTAGCAGGTCAGAAAGTAAGTTCACCAATTTTCAAAACTGTTGCTGTTCGATACGTTTATCGCTGACACATCTCACCAGCAGTTGTTCGGTAGCACACAAGTCAGGCATCATGTACAGTAAGGGCTGCTGCTGAGAAATGCTAGCAATTAAATTATAACAAAATTATTTAAAATTGTTTTAATGAAGTTCAGAGGGCCAAACCAGGCCCTGAATAGCATCTCAAACTAAATCTCGTCCATGACTTTTCACGTGATAAACCTTTTCTCACTAAATTTAATCTGGCCCAATGTCTACATGCCCTGTATTTAACAAAATTCATCAAGAAAATAACAGCCCTTTAGGCCAATATCATATGGCTGCTGGTATGGCAACACTGCAAACACGTTTTTCTGCTGGCGGAGAAGACAGCAATAACTCTCTAAAGAGCCCATGCAGGTAGCCTTTAACTTTAATGGCATGCACCTGTTACAGCCTTCATAGGACAAGTAGTGGCATGAAAACCCTGCATTTTATGACAACATCTTTCGTTACAGTCAGTGGCTGCCTATATGTGCTGTTTGGAGCAGTATCGGTGTTACCTGCCATTGGTGAAAATGTTATATTAGCCTAAGCCTTTTAGATAAATTTGACTATTCTTCTTATTTACTATTTGCCACAAAATGTCTAGAATACCATAGCTGGCAGTCTAATATACTGTAGCATCACAAGAAAAAACATTCCCACATTCAAAGATTTCTCCTTGACAGTTATCTCAAAATCAAAATAATCCTTTTTTTCCCAAACAAACTTTAGTTTTCTAAATAGTACACATCATTTACAGACATGAACAAAAATGCCTTAAAGAGAACCTAACTAATCTGCACCAGGAGATTATTTTTTATTCACTTTAATATCAATTATACACTCAATAGATGCCTTTCTACTTTAGCTTATCTTCTACAAGACATAACAATGACAGATAATCAGGTTGTGACTGATGAAATCAAAGTCTTCTTTTGTTCACACATGGTCCAGGGAAGACACAGCGTACAGTATCTTCCCAAAATTAAATGATTCCATTCAATAATATTGATTTTTGTTCATTTTTTATTTGTTTATTTTCCCTTACTACAAGGATACTCTCTGTCATTTTGTGTTGCCCCAGCATTATTATCTAATGTTCTATATCACAGGTCACAGCAAAAGGCAGCAATGGGCACAAGCTAAAACTAATCATGCTGTGGCACATTGAAGTGGGGGTGTTGACTGCTGTGTGAATCATAAACCTTTCTGTTTGATGATCAACTGTGCAGTAAATTAATTCATCATCATTTTATGCCTCATCAAGCACTGTACTGAGATTCCCAACAGAAACAAACCCAATAAGCCAATAGGAAACAGACTATTTTGTTTAGCAGGGTGAGCCTTCTATAAACTGGGGAGGGGTTGACAAGCTAATAAGCATGTCATTAGTCTTGTCACTTTTTTGCAAACAGGCCCTATCTGTAAAGATGTCGGAGCCTAACCAGCAAGATGTAGATGACGTTCACACTGAAGATGGGGGCTTGATATATGATTCATTAAAAAAGTATCTATATGAAAGTCCTGTCTGAAATGATTACCTACAAGATTTTCATTTTGTCCCACTTTCCATAAATTATGTCTCACTTTGAAACACAATATATTAAGCGTTTATTAAAATAGATTATATGTGATATGCCTAATTGGTAATCTATTGTTTTTTGTAGACTTCAGTAAATCTGTAAATATATACAGTAGAACCCCCATTTTACCTTTTTCACGGGATAAGAAAAAAATTGTTTAAAATCCAGGAAAATGTAAAATCAGGGAAATTTATTATGCATAATATATAGGTGAGACCACAAAACAACAACAATGTAAAATGAGGGGAAACTTAAAATCAGGGGATGTCAATTTCAGGTTCACTCTATACATTATATGTTTAGAGTACACATTGACAAGTCATGTGTAAAATTGTTGATGTACTGTCAACGCACCAAGATAAACTACATTTGCCTATCCATTGTCCAGATGTTATCCTGCTGTACAGTGATGGACAGCATAGCACATAAATTGCCCAATTCCTAAAACAAGAGGTATTTCCCTCTCGTGCTAGCAGATATTATATCATAGCAAAGGTATGCCATAGTCCTTACAGCTTATGCTAGAAGAGGAAGTAGCTGATCTGTGCTGTAGTTTTAAGGTTTTATATTAAAAAAGGCAGCATACTGAATTTAGAGAGAAAGATATGTCAGTCTTGAGACCATTTAGAGTCATTTAAATGTTCTTTAAATAAGATCTTAAATAACAGACTGCTCAGTTTTTTTTAAACCCTGCACATATTTCTACTGGGGCCTCAAATGAAACCAGACAGGGTACAGCTTTATTAAGCATAAATAGGGACATAATTATTATGCTGTAGAAAGCAAGATTTGCCGAAAGAGCAGTGTAAAAAGCTGTGTAAAATAAATGGCGAATTTATCAAGGTGTGTGCAATTGTACACCTTGCAAACACCAAATTTACCCCAGATTTACATTACAAGAAAGGCCCCCCTTTCAAAGTCCAAAATCAAGCATATATATATTCCCAAGGGGATATGTATAAGAAGAGATCAGCGCCTGTGGCAACAGAAATTAAAAACAAGCATAGCGTAATACGTTCAAAATATGTAATGTCACCCCGTGCATACACTGAATATTAAATACGTGTTTTCTCCCCTTTTCCCTTCAGATGACTGTTAATGGGGGGGTGGTGAGGTAGCAATAAAGGTGATGGGAAGACGATGACTTTCCTGTGAATCGAAAATATATTCCAGGGGTGAAGCGCCTCCACCTTCTATATAAAATGCCTACTTACAAACCACTGCCGTGGTATTATGCATATAACGAGAAGCTCTTTCTGGTCCCTCCTTCGGGTTACCACGCTCCTTCCAGGTCTCAAGCCAGGGATAAAACCAGTGATAGTGTAATACCGTTTTTTATTAAAAACAAATTAAAATCAATTAAAAATTTTACACTCACATTTACCCTAGCGGGTTTTTGCGCATTCAGTCCAATAAAAAGTCCATATGGGGTCCCGAGGGGTAGTTCCAGCGCCGTTTCTGTATCCATTGCCGCCTGAGGCGGCTCCAGTAATGCCGCCCCCCAGCCCGATTCACGCTAGTGCGGAGAGCGCAATTGCGCTCTCTCGCCCTAGTAAAGCCGAATTTCCGGTTCAAAAACCGGAAATTCGGCTCTTAAAGGCACCAGGAGCGGCTTTTTGCCGCCCCTGGAAACCTAGCTGGCGATGCCGCCTGAGGCGAGCGCCTCAGCTCGCCTCATTGGCGGATCGCCCCTGGGTAGTTCTGTTTACTCACTCCAGACTCCCTCGTGGTGCCTTACTTCTGGGCTGTGGTATCCCCCAAACTGTGCCTAACGTGTTTCGCTGTATGTAATCAGCTTCCTCAGAGGCCCCCTTTCAAAGTGCTGACTAATTCAGAGTTAGAGAGCTAAAAAGCAAGAAGCTGTGTTCTGTTGTGTTAGACATCCTCACTCCAGCCTTTATACATTACATTTTCAGCTAAATATATTAGAAACATTTTTTTATTTTGCACAGCCTATTTACCCAGTTACTTTTACACTGAACTGTTCCTTTAAAGGGGTTGTTCACCTTCCAAACACTGGTTTTAATTCAGTTGTTTTTAGATTGTTCCCCAGAAATAAAGACTTTTTTCAATCACTTTCCATCTTTGATTTTTTACTGTTTTTCCAAAATCTAAGGGGCAGATTTACTAAGGGTCGAATATCGAGGGTTAATTAACCCTCGATATTCGACTAGGAACTAAAATCGTTCGACTTCGAATATCAAAGTCGAACGATTTAGCGCTAATCCTACGATCGAACGATCGAAGGATTATTCGTTCGATCGAACGATTAAATCCTTCGAATCGAACGATTCAAAGGATTTTAATACAACGATCGAAGGAATATCCTTCGATCAAAAAAACGCTGGCAAGCCTATGGGGACCTTCCCCATAGGCTAACATTGACTTCGGTAGCTTTTAGCTGCCGAAGTAGGGGGTCGAAGATTTTCTTAAAGAGACAGTACATCGATTATCGAATGGTCGAATAGTCGAACGATTTTTAGTTCGAATCGTTCGATTCGAAGTCGAAGTAGTAGTCGAAGGTCGAAGTAGCCCATTCGATGGTCGAAGTAGCCAAAAAAAACACTGCGAAATTCGAAGTTTTTTTAATTCGAATCCTTCACCCGAGCTTTGTAAATGTGCCCCTAAGTGTAAAGTTGAATGTTCGTGTCTCTGGTGTTTGAGTCTGGCAGCTCAGTAATTCAGGTGCAGACTCTGAACTGTTACAATTTTGCAACATTTAGTTGATACATTTCTCAGCAGCATCTCTGAAGTATTAGTAACTATTGTATAAATTTGGCCATAGACACAAAGATCCAATCGTACGAATCATCGTACGATTGGACTTTCCCATCTCCGGACCTGCCACTAACCATTCCGATCAAACAAAGTAGAAAACAACAGATCAGCCGATGTTCTGCCCCTGACAGCAATCATATGAAAGTTATGTCCAACCAAAGCTAGTGACAGTCTCCCTCTGAAAATCGTACTATCGGCAATACATGCAGAGATATTATCGGCAGCCGACAGAAATCTTTTAACCTGTCCGATCGACCAAACAACCAATCTCCGACTGGACGAAAAAATGTCGGGGCTCTCCACACACTCTCCGAAAACGAAAATCGCACGAATCCTCGATTTGTACAATCAGATCTTTGTGTCTATGGCCAGCTTTACAGATGCCTGAAATGAAACCCAGAGATTCTGCTCAGCAGGGACAAAACTAAGAAATGTATCAACTAAATGTATCCATTTAGAACAGTTTACAGGATCGGTGACCCCCCCCCTCCCAGGGCTGCTTCAGAAGGTGAAAAAGGACACTTTACACTTCAATATTAGAAAAATGGTCACACATAGAAAATAGAAAGTCATTGTAAGAGCCATTATTTCTGGTGATCTATCTGAAAACAACTAGTTGTTTGAAGGTGAACCACCCCTTAAAGTTGAGGTTGACAGGATTCTCGTTACAGACAGTAGGAATGTGTTTTAGCTGTACGGTAACTCATGGTCAAAGGTTTTCAACAAGCCCCGGGGGGGGGTAAGTGAAGGGGTGACATAAGTTGCTGGAGGTAGACTTAGTAAGTTTCTAAGGGACTGGTGAAAGGTGACAGCACGCATATTGGAGATGGGGTATAAATACAGTTATCAGAACACTCCAGCATCTGCTCTTAACACATTTCTGGAGGATGGCATCTTGATGGTGGTAGTGAATGAGCTTTCAGTCCATCTTCACATCTTTTAAAGAAATGGGCAATATGTTGATTTGGGATATTTGGTGCAGACTAGTGCTGCACAAGTTCTAGGTGGAGCAGCACATACTTATGTTTGAATAAGTGGCCTGTTAATGGTGGGATACAACATTCTGTTCAGGTGGTTAAAACATAATTGGGGGAATGTAATAAAAGTCGCAAAGAGCAAAACAATTAGCACAAATAAGAATAACAAAGTCTAATTTCGCAATGTAATATTCTTCCTTAAACTGTTATTACATTGCGAATTTTAATTGCACATTGTGAATTTTAATTGTGCATTGCCCACTTTTAAGAAGTGCTTGAAGGTGTCGTAATCTTTTGGAGCAAACATAACAACTTTTTTCAGGAAGAAGTTTTATTACATTCACTGCGCGCTGGCACAAACTATATAATTCGCAAACCTTCTTCCACTGTCGGAAGTGGTCCCTAAACAGTTTCCGGGTTTGCAAAAGCTATATTAAATTCACACAAAGGCACATTTGTTCGCACAGAGGCATAACTTTTTGCATTGCGAATATTTTTTCCGGTACCGATTTGTATTACTTTCCCCCAATTAAGTTGTAAAAATAAAAGCTGTGGATTTCTTGTTCAAAATTTTAGGTGGCATTTTTTGTTTTATTATTGTCGTATTAAAGTCTATCCTTTTCATGCCATGATGTGGCATGGATGAGTTTCATACTGCATACAAATAATTTAGGCTCACTCATTTGAGTTCATTATCCAAGAGTAAATAAAAGTCAGCATCCCATGATGATACTTAAATCCTGTGCTGGCACTTTTCAGGCAATTCTTAACTGAAATATGTTCACATTTTCAAGTTAGTACCTGACAGGCACAAGCACAGACTTTTTTAAATTATCCTCAAATCATTCAAAAGCATTTGGACAAGTTGACACAATAAATGGCAAATTTGGAAAATATTAATATGCTGTGAGTCTCTAAACATCCCCTTGTTCCATATTTACTAAATCTGTTCCTTAGTATTAGATCATGGTGGATAATAAGAGCCATGCACCAGTGTCCTACATTAGTAACTGAGAGCAGTAAAGTAATGTAAATATATTGTACCTTTTAATAAAGGGTTGAGTCCCTGCTATAAAGGAGAGATTTATTTTTCAAGAAATTAAATACACTTACTCATTAAAGCAATATTTTCTCCAATTTCTACTAATAGAACTATCAATAACCAATGATTGCAAACTGATGCTAGTACTGACAAGAAGAGAATAAGATTCAGTACTCCGATCACTGCTTCTTTTCTGGCTCAATTTGAAATGTATCCTTTAATTTTTACTTAGGGTTGATCAGGATTTTTACTGACTTTAGCATTTGCCTCAAGAATTTATCTCTCTTCATTGAAAATGGTATAAATCACTTTGCCAGGAAGCTCAGGTTTAGTGTTCATCTGTAACCATATAATTTGTTCTCCACAATCCTGTCATACCACAGTGATCTCAGTAATGACAAGCTACTTGGCCCTTGCCCCAAACTAACTAGATGAATATAAATTCTTCTCATTCATATGGTGTTCATTGAGCTGTTTTCAATAAAACTGCAAGAACGATTTAGTTCAAGAAAGCTGCAAATTCTTTCACTAAGGAGCATGCATAAGTAGATGTGGCTTACATTCTGTACATTTGCAGAAACTAAGATTAATCAGAAATTCTGTTCAAAACCATAAATCTAAAGTTACCACAAACCTAGTGAATAATGTGAGAAAATACATTTTTTCATAGAATGGAAGAAGAAATAGCTCACCGATTATTATATCCACTTAATCCTGCTTATAAATCTGTGTCAAATACATATTTCATAATGGCTATGCTTCATGGAAAATATTGAGGTTAGCTTTTTTTCCCTTCAAACTCCAGTCTTTCAGAGTTGTTTAATAAAGTCGTGTAATGTTTGTTCTTAAATACGTTTCTTGATGTACAAAACTGCACTGGTTCATCTTGTGTGTTAGAACAAGAACTCCAGACTATGGATAATCCACATTGTACATGATACACTTTAACCTTTCAGCAATGCATTTTTTTATAAACATAAAAATAGCCTATCATCTGTATTTGTGTATAAAAAATGACAAACATGACCTGAAATAATGTTCAAAACTTCTGTACATACTGTACAATACTGTACATACACTAGACATACACCAGACTACTCATGTATAGGTTGTAAATAGTTTCTCAAACCTCTTTTTCTGCTACAGATACTTCCTAATGTTCTTTGCCTCGTGTTATGCATTGCTGTTTTACAAGTCGAAACGGTGCAAAAGGTCGTTGTGAGAGGTGTGGAGGTTCACAAATGTGTGTTGTAGCTATTTGTTTACATGAAGTACACTGTTGCATTGTGATAAAAATCTAGTTCTGGTGAGGTAAAGAGCCATTCTAATTAACAGTTAAAAAAAAGAAATGATAATAACCTCAAAGGCATTTCTCATAAATCTGATAAATTGCAGCCCAGGTGCGGTAACAATTTGTCAAGATTGTAAATACGAATACTTTAACCGACCTGTCACAAAGAAGAAAGTAAGAGCCTATCTGTTCTAACTGCAAATCACACCTGGGCTATATTGCCTTTTGCAAGCATGGGCTGGATTTACAATCCTTTAAAAGAAGTTACAAGTGATTATGATTGTGTAACTACTCTGATTATTAGCAAGTCTACACAAGTGATCTTTTTCCAAGCAACATAAATTTAGACTTTCATTTTAAAATTAATTATTTGGAATGTCACATCTGAAGCAACATAAATTATTGGTAAGTTTCCTTCAGTAGAAAAAGAAATGACTTTGATATTCTGAACTGGAGCAGAACCATTCATTCAAAGAGTTAACACCAAAATTTAACAATTTTTGTAACAGTTACAATAATCTCTTAAAGGCTTCACAGGATATGTAAAAAAAAAAGTTATGTATTTGCAAGGAGTTTAGCCTAAGAGAAAACAATCGGCTGAGTTGCCAGATGTGGCCTGTCCGATGTCCCTTACTCTGGTGAGTAGCAAGTGCATTTCTTCAACATTCCAACAGCTGAGCTTGTGCAGGGATGGGTCATAAGGCTATCTATGGTGAAACTAATCACAAATGAGTATATGTGTTGACATCACTCATCTAGCCAGTCTTCAGTTCTTGACTATAGTTTTCACTGCAGATAGGGAAGTGATATTTTTCAGCATATACTGAGCTTTGTTTTAATTTTTGATAACATTTGAAAAAGTATTAAAAATAACTGAACCAACATCTATTTTGATTCAACTATTGTTTCAAAAACAGATGGCTGTGTACATGATACAGCTACCATGAAATTATACATAAAAATAAACTGCAGGTACAGCAGAAAATACTTCACTGTAAAATCCATGCACAATACAAAGATGTAGCACACGTGGCACAATTTCTTCTAGCCTAGTAATGCAGAACACCATGGTCGTACAGAGGGGTAGAACTTGTCTTAAGTAGGGGTTAAAGGGTATGTATTTTTCAATGTAGTGCAGTGCGTGGGTTTGCAAGCCAGAGATTCCATACTTTATTGTATTTATCCAGACAGCCTCTATTATCATAAAATTTATAGATACCTGGTTTATAAGACCCATCCAACCAGCTACTATAGGATGTTGGAAAACAACAGACAGAGATTGTTCCAGTGCATGTTACTTAATACAGGGAGGGTCTATTGTTGTTTATCAATGTGATGTCATGTTTGACCTGTAACCCTGTGTGATTTTCTTCTTCCTCTTCCTGTTTAAGCTCTCTATGAAAAGTTCTATAAAGCAACCAAGTTACTGTTCACACAGCACTTGGTGTGTCTGTCCAGTTATGTGCTTTCATGCCAATACAGGAGCTCTGCCATGGTAGTTTGCACATAGTTGTCAGGGTAGAATTCTTATATATTAACCAGTAGGCTGAATTTGGGTCCAGTGGGACTGAGGAGCCCATTTCATTATGAATAAATTGGGTGATCTGTTTGCAGTAGTTGAAACAAGAATAGTCCAGATTAAGTCCTATTCCAAGGCTGATTATCTAGACATATTTTGGCTACCGGTGGCTCAAGGGCCAAGGTATATATAGAAGCGGTGACAAGGAGCACCCTTCCCAAAAATTTTTAGCAAGTTTTGTCTGGAAAAGGAGTGTCAAAACTTATAGTATGTAAGAATTGTCCCTGCCTCCGCCCTAATCTGTGTGATCACTGGGGGTGTGTTACGCAATCTAGCTATGTGTGCCAGCAGGGTACCTGTGCATTCTCCATGTTCTAAAAAGTTTTGCTTATGAAAAATTTTTTTAGATTGAACTTTCACTTGCAGATAATTGTTTTATTCTCTCTCATGTAGCTTGGCCTGCTTAAACTGTAATTATTTCATAGTTGCATTCTACATCGAGGTATGCTGCTTCAGAAACTTAAGCATTGTAACTTTCAATTCTGTCATTCCACCCTACAACCTGTAATTTTGGAAGCGTTGTCTTATTACGTTTGTGTGGCATAATTTACTTTATTGAGCATAAATGGATGCAAGTCCTGCTTTTGGTAAACATGGATTACCATCCCAGTGAGTCTTTTAAAACAATAATATATGGTTAAAAGTAAATGAGGTGCAGCAAGCATCTAATAAACCCCCCATAACTAATCCTCAAACCCAACTGGATAGAGAACGGACTGAAGGACAGATTAGAGTGGAAAATGGACCCCTGTTGTTAGTGTAATAGCACAGGAGGTAAAAAAAGATCAAAGAACCATAGGCCATCTCTTTCATATGAAGCAGTGTAGGTGGCTCTTCACAGTGAGGGCAGTGAGGATGTAGAATACCCTGCTGTTTGATTTTGTGATGTCAAATTCTATTAAAGGGGTGGTCCACCTGTACATTAACTTTGAAGGGCAGATTTATTAAGGGTTAAATTAAAAAATTTAATTTTCAAATTTTTTTCATGTTCAAAACTGTCAAATTCGAATTGTGAATTATTCAAACTTGATTAGAGTTTTACCTCAAATTCAACTATTCGCCACCTAAAACCTGCCGAGCTCATATATAAGTCAACGGGAGTTGTCCAGGGACCACCTTCTTGACATTCAAGTTTTTTTCAGAGAAAATTCTAATCGAGTTTTGTCGACATTAGATTCCAATATGTTTCTAGTTTTCTAGTCAGGAAATTTGTGCGAGTTTAAGATATTCAATTTTTTGTTATTAAATAACCCCCAATCAAATTTGGAGTATATTCACATTTAATAGAGTTGGAAAAAAACTCACATAAATTCGAAAATTCAACCTTTAATAAATGTGCCTCTAAGTATTTTATAGAATGGGCAATTCTAAGCAATTTTTCAGATGGTTATCATTATTTTTTCTGTAGCTTCTGAATTATTTATCATTCTGACTCTTTCCTGCTTTCAAATGGGGTTCACTGACCCCGTCTAAAAAACAAATGCTCTGTAAGGCTACAAATGTATTGTTATTACTACTTTTTGTTATACTTTTACATACTTTTTATTACTCATACGTATGTGGATATGTATGCACTGGGGTTCATTTGCAATGGTTGAACTTAATGGAGGTTGGTGTTTTTTTTTAGTTCATATTAACACCCACCCTGCTGTTTACAATAAACATTACTGCCTTATACCCAAAACAGAAACGGAGGCAACTAACTGGGGCAGTAACCCATGGCAACCAATCAGTGATTAGCTCTTTTCAGCCAGCTGCAAGCTGGGCACTGAAAGCAATCATCTGATTGGTTGCTATGGGTTACTTCCCAGGTGCACATTTGCCTAGTGTTTATAAATTACCCCAACTGTGTTAGTATAGGGGTATGTTCCTTATTGCTGTCAGTGGGTGCAGCACGGGATTGGTGCATTTACTATAAAAAGGAATCAATAACATAACCTGGAAGGGCACACTCGTGCACACAGGAACTTCCTAATTGCACATACTGAGACTCACTGGTTTAAAATGAATTGCTTATAGTCGCTGGTTTAGGATCAACATAAATAGCGTTTTCACATGTTGCAAAGAGCGGGCCTGTGAGCTCACAACAGATGATTCATACACATACATTTAATCAAAGAAAATGTTTCCTAGTATTAAGCAATCCAGTGTTCTCTGTGGTTACCATAAAAGAAAATAAAACATTTTCCCACATTTGTCATGTCAGGCACTGAGTTTGCTCAGGTCAACCGATGAGATGAATCTGTCCTGTTTTGCTTAGCCATTTATGAAATGGCTGAAATTAGTGAAATGCATTGAAGTCAATAGGCTTTTTTCCCCACAAAATTAATTCAGTGGATGTTTTCTCAAAGTATTTTTTTGTGCAATTTCATTGGAGTCAATGGGCATTTTTAACTGCAACATTTTCTGCAAATTGTTTTGTGATTGCAAAATGCAGTGCTGTGAATCCATGCCTGGTGAAAAATTTCACTCATCACTACCCAGGTGCAACAACCAATACCAACCAATAAAATAAACAGGGGATTTGTAAATTCTGCTGCTAATTGATTGCTATGGGTTACTGCACCTGGGCATTTTAGTTAATATTTACTTATTTATTGACTTTTAAAGTAGCATTTAATTTCTTCAGTTAAGCCAGATGGGCAATAGATCTTATTGAAATGTAGTCAAAAACCTTAGCTTAGTATAACAACTACTTTATTGAACACAGAACCTGTTGAATATTGCATATAAAATTTGTATTTCCACAATTCCCTTTTTTGTTGCAAAATCACATATATTAATTTGAATTTCCAAAACTCAAATCTTTGAGATTTATTAAGTGCAAAAAACATAAAGACTTGAATTTAATAATAATAATAAATGCAATAACTTAGTTCTCTGCATGGTATAAACTCAGATAAATCTACAAGCCCATTTATTTATCAAAGCAACAGCTACAACTACACCGATTTAGGATTACGCATGTGCCCTTATAAGATTTGCTGTGCTCTACACCTTGCAGTGGATATTTAATGTGTTGCAAGGTGCATCGCACAGCCTTCTTAGTTTCAGGGCCCCTAGCATCTTGCACCTGCTATTGTTTCCTAGCTTGCATGTATCATGGGCATGCAAGCTAATGGACTACTTAGGGCTCCTCGTGAATATAGTGGATTTGAAGACCAGAACTGATGATGAAAAATGCTAGAAACATTACTTTTGGGGCCCAGGACTATTAGAAAAAGAGCCCTTATGAGAAGTTGGTGCATCTTCTTTAACTGTTCAATTCTGAAGGAAAGGTATTTTGCAAAACAAAATGTGTTACATTTTAAATACTTGATATCACTGTAAAGGAATTTTGTTCAAGGGCCAATTAGTTGAAGCTTCAGAACTGACATAATAACAGGGTACAAACATAGGCATTATTAGTGGGGTGGAGTGAACCTTGACAAGCTATAAATTAAGACTGAGAAAAAATAAACACTGTAAGTACATGCTGAAGTCTGCAAGTGGAAGGAATATAATGGAAAGCCTACAGGTATAAGCAGATATGAGCTGCCTTATGGACTGAAAAAAAAGAAAATTTCAGGTTAGGACAATTTTTCAGTTTTCTTGTCATCCTACAAGCAGGGGTGTTTCTGCCATGAGGCAAGATGAGCACCTTGGTGTGCACCTTGCCTCAGACGGCAGCTCCCAAGAAGTTACCAGGGGCGACAAAAAGCAGACCCTAGTAACTTTAAGAGGCAAATTTCCCATTATTAAACTGTAAATCCAGCTTTTTTAGCGCAAAGAGCCCAATTTCACTCTCTGTGCTAGCGATGCGCCCCCGACCCCCTTCTGCGATCTTAAGGTAAGCGCGACGGGGAGGAGGGCGGCATTTTGGAACTTAAAAAAAAGGGGCTTAAACACACCTGCCTACAGGCAGCACACAATGGGACTTAGCAAGCTAACAGGTAGGGAATCAAGAACAAAAAAAGACTCTCAAGCCGAATGAAGGGCTCCTTCAAGAACCCTGCTGCTAAAGGCTGTGTCTGTGAATGAAGGACTCCTTCAAGAACTCTGCTGCCAAAGGCTGTGTCTTGAGATGCTGCTAAATCCAACTTGTAATGCTTCTCAAAGGTCTGCACATTATTCCATGAGGCTGCTCTACAGATTTCTGTAACTTCCACCTCCCCCTTATCTGCCCAAGAGGTAGCTACTGCTCTTGTAGAATGAGCCCGGAGAGGAAAAGTTGTTTCCCTTTCCAATGTAGAATAAGAATGGGCAACAGCACTCTTTACCCATGAGGTAATGGTTTAGAGGCCTTCATTCCCTTTCTTTTCCCAGCAAAAAACACAAACTAACAGTCTGAGTATCTGGATTGTTTTGATCTCTTGATATATCTCAACAGAGATCTATGAAGATCCAAAAGTTGCAATTTCTCATCTATTGAATTAGTGGGTTGTTGGCAAAATGCAGGCAATATTATGTGAAGTACGGTGTGAAGTACGGCATGGTTTTAAATATCACCTTATCTGGAAAGAATAGAGAATAAGGAGGCACCACTGCCAAAGCCTTAATCTCCCCGATTCTTCTTGCAGAAGTGAAAGCTACTAGATATGTTTTTTTCCATGAAAGATGTTTCAGACTGATCTCCTGTAAAGGCTCAAAAAGAGAAGCACATAATGCTGTCAAAACGATATTTAATTCCATGGAGGGACAATAGACCAAAGTCTCAACCTGATTCTTGACACCGTCTTAACAAATCTCCTTACTAGAGGTTCAGTAGCCAGATTTTTGAAAGACAGAAAGTGCAGATAAATGGACTTTCAAAGTGTTTGGTTTTAAACCTTTATAAAACATCTTGCAGGAACTGAAGAAACCCTGGTAAAGAACAGACTCTTGGGGCAATATTTTTAACCCTAAACCAGGAGCAAAATACGCTCCACAGTTCCTTCTCAGCCTCCAAGCTAGTAGGCAGCACTTGAATGGGTTCGGGTGCTTCAGGCTTTCCTGAATGAGAAGATCCCAGTACTCCCCCCCACCCAACATTACCATCAAGTCCGAGAACCGTGTCCTCCTGGGCCAAAGGGGAGCTACCAGGATCACCGATGCCTGGTCCTGTCAGATCTTTTGGAGCACCCTCTGAATCATAGATTGAGGGGGAAAAGATGTATGCCATGTTAAAATTCCATGGAACCGACATTGTGTCTACAAAGGTCGGATTATCCTCCTTCGACAGGGAACAAAAATGGGACAACATCTTGTTCAGCCGAGTCGCCATCAGGTCTATCTCCGAACTTCCCCATCTGAGAATGATCTGACAAAACACCTGAGAACTGAGTTCCCAGTTCCCCTGATTCAAGTACACTCTGCTCAGAGAGTCCGCCACAGAGTTGTCCACAGCTCTTATGTGAACTGCTTTGATAAACTAGAGATTCCTCTCTGCCCAAGGCATGATCTTCTGGCATTCCTTCATCAAGAGAGGAACACTGGTCCCTGCCTGTTTAGGTAAGATACTGTCATCATATTTTCGGAATGTACCAGCAATTTTCCACCAGCTTTTTGAGCCTCTTTGGAGCCAGTCTGACTGCCTTCAACTCTTCTGAGCCAGAATGTAAGTCCTGCTCCACCAAAACATATCTTTCTTGAGTTTGGCTGAAATCAAGACAATGGCGACTGGTTCCACTTTTGCAGGATTCGACGTTGGAGTGGACGAAGGAACTGCTTCCAAGTAAGCTGTCATCATTCCCAAAACTCTCATGGCATCCCATAGTGTGACAAGACAGGAGTGACTCAGAACTATCACTGCAGACTGTAGGGCCACAATTTTTTTCCTGAGGAAGGAACACTCTTTTCTTTAATGTCTATCTGGAACCCTAGAGACCTGATGGATGTTACTGGATCCAAATTTGACTTTGCTTTGTTTATGATCTCGCCATGGCTATCCAACATTGATATCACTAAATCCCTTTGAAATAACTCCGTGTAAGAGGAAGCCTTCGCAAGACAGTCTCCAGATATGGAACTACATACACCCCCTGTCACCACAGAGCTGCTGCTAAGACTACTATTACTTTTGTAAAGACCCTTGGGGCGAAGTAATTCCAAAAGGCAAGGCCTTGAACTGAAGATGGTGAAGAACAGAATCTAAAACAACCCAGAAGATATGCCACTCTGTCTCACATGGCGCCGCCAGCCCTCTGTGACCCACATGAACTGCCAGGCATGCCTAAGGGAGCCTTGTGATCCCCTGAGCAATCCACCCTCAGGTGATTGCCCATACGGCCAATGGACACCTCAGAGCCTGGTTCTTCTTACATTTCCTATCCTAGGTAGGACAGAAGAAAAAAAAACTGCTGGAGGAGGGTTTTGGGGGGGGGGGCTAATATTGTCTTGCTGATTGTTGATAATTCTTCTGTCATACCAGGGGTTGGAACAGACCTTAACCCATTGTGTGTTGCCTGTAGGACGACAAGAAAATAAGAATTGCAGTACATTCACAATGTAGATCAATGAATAAATGTAGTTCAATGTAAATCAATGAATGTAGATAAATCTGCTTTTTTTTGCACTTTGCAGCTTATAGAGAGTAGCAAAATGTCAATCAATTCCATGAAGGAGTCTAGTACTATATGTATACTATAATTAGATGTTTCAGCAAAATATGGTAAATGCTGGTAATACTTGTAACCAAATTTGTCTTGAATTGATATATGTGTTTTTATAACCTCCTCCTATCAGCAGCACAGATGAGGAAGACACCTCTTTAACATTTGACATCCCTATGTGTCAAACATATTTACAATACTTGACTTAAATAGCCAGTTTCTTTACATGTTTTACATGTCAAATACACTTAACACCTAGGGCATTTTTATAGAGTTGCTGCTATAAATCTGACAAGTCTGAATACAGTTTGTCCAGTATGGTAATTTGTCCTGCAATAAATCACCTACTGGGGTAAAAGTTTTCAAACTACAAGGAAGAATGCTAAAGATAACATCTTTTTTTTTTCTTCCTTTAAATACACCCACAATAAATATCTTTACTATCTTCCACCACTGAGCATTTTTTTTATCATGGATGTTCACTGTATCGGCAACAAAACAGAGCCTTTTCTAAAATTTGTATAAACACTGATGAATAGATTTTTTTCATTGCTAACATAACATTTAAATATTCATAACTGTACTTTAAATATGGTCATCAATTGCAAAAGTTATGGGATAAATAAGTGCAACAGCTCAACACATATTCTGATCACTGCTACTGCTGCTATTTGCAACAGAGTATTCATACAATACAGACATAGGACGTGTTATCCAGAATGCTCGGGCCTGGGGTTTTCCGGATAAGAGTTAATTTATTTAAACATTAAATAAATTCAATAGGATTGTTTTGCCTCCAATAAATATTTTTATTAATATATAAGTATATTTATTATATCTCATCTGGGTCAAGTACAATGATTTGTGCCATTATTACAGAGAAAAAATTAATTATTTTTAAAAATGTAATTATTTTCTAGAAAAGACATTTCTGGCCAGAAAAATTATTTTAAAATTGTTTAAATGGTGCAACGACCTGGACAGTGGCATGCCAGAGGGGGATCAAGGGCAAAAATGTATCTGAAAAATACATTGTTGACACAGCGCTGCGTTTTGTGCTGTAAAGGGCAGAAATCACACTACGTCACTCAGGTGATGTTTCTGGACACGGAATGTGAAAAAGCTCACACAGCTAGGTGGCACTTGGTTAAAGACTGGGCAAACAATGCCTGCAAGGGCATCGTATACAGTAGTGGATACGGAATATATTATTGCTGCTGTAAAAACATCACTCAGGTGATGTTTATGGACACGGAATTATTATTGTTATTTAGACAGAATGTGAAAAATCTCACACAGCTAGGTGGCAGGTGTTTGAAGAACACACTGGGCAAACAATGCCTGCAAGGTCAACGTATACACTACAGCAGTGGATACGGAATATATTATTGCTGCTTGAAAAACTTCACTCAGGTGGTGTTTCTGGAGACGGTCTTATTATTGATATTTAGACAGAATGTGAAAAAGCTCACACAGCTAGGTGGCAGTTGTTTGAAGAACACACTGGGCAAACAATGCCTGCAAGGTCAACGTATATACTACAGCAGTGGATACGGAATATATTATTGCTGCTTGAAAAACGTCACTCAGGTGGTGTTTCTGGAGACGGTATTATTATTGATATTTAGACAGAATGTGAAAAAGCTCACACAGCTAGGTGGCAGTTGTTTGAAGAACACACTGGGCAAACAATGCCTGCAAGGTCAACGTATACACTACAGCAGTGGATACGGAATATATTATTGCTGCTTGGAAAACGTCACTCAGGTGGTGTTTCTGGAGACGGTATTATTATTGATATTTAGACAGAATGTGAAAAAGCTCACACAGCTAGGTGGCAGTTGTTTGAAGAACACACTGGGCAAACAATGCCTGCAAGGTCAACGTATACACTACAGCAGTGGATACAGAATATATTATTGCTGCTTGAAAAACGTCACTCAGGTGGTGTTTCTGGAGACGGTATTATTATTGATATTTAGACAGAATGTGAAAAAGCTCACACAGCTAGGTGGCAGTTGTTTGAAGAACACACTGGGCAAACAATGCCTGCAAGGTCAACGTATATACTACAGCAGTGGATACGGAATATATTATTGCTGCTTGAAAAACGTCACTCAGGTGGTGTTTCTGGAGACGGTATTATTATTGATATTTAGACAGAATGTGAAAAAGCTCACACAGCTAGGTGGCAGTTGTTTGAAGAACACACTGGGCAAACAATGCCTGCAAGGTCAACGTATACACTACAGCAGTGGATACGGAATATATTATTGCTGCTTGAAAAACGTCACTCAGGTGGTGTTTCTGGAGACGGTATTATAATTGATATTTAGACAGAATGTGAAAAAGCTCACACAGCTAGGTGGCAGTTGTTTGAAGAACACACTGGGCAAACAATGCCTGCAAGGTCAACGTATACACTACAGCAGTGGATACGGAATATATTATTGCTGCTTGAAAAATGTCACTCAGGTGGTGTTTCTGGAGACGGTCTTATTATTGATATTTAGACAGAATGTGAAAAAGCTCACACAGCTAGGTGGCAGTTGTTTGAAGAACACACTGGGCAAACAATGCCTGCAAGGTCAACGTATACACTACAGCAGTGGATACGGAATATATTATTGCTGCTTGGAAAACGTCACTCAGGTGGTGTTTCTGGAGACGGTATTATTATTGATATTTAGACAGAATGTGAAAAAGCTCACACAGCTAGGTGGCAGTTGTTTGAAGAACACACTGGGCAAACAATGCCTGCAAGGTCAACGTATACACTACAGCAGTGGATACGGAATATATTATTGCTGCTTGGAAAACGTCACTCAGGTGGTGTTTCTGGAGACGGTATTATTATTGATATTTAGACAGAATGTGAAAAAGCTCACACAGCTAGGTGGCAGTTGTTTGAAGAACACACTGGGCAAACAATGCCTGCAAGTGCACTACTATTGGTGCACTACTATGAAGAACAGCAAACAGCACTGGACACATTAAAGAACAGTAAGATAAGTAAAATAAAAATATATATATATATATTTAAAAAAAAAATTACTCTGGTTGGTGCTGAACTACTAGGAGCAGGACACCAGTCCCACTCCCCAACACAGCTAGACTAATAGCACTGGGCTCTTACAGTAGCAAAGTAAAAAAAACAAAAAATAAAATAAAAGCAGTCCTTACAAGGACTATTGGGTTACAGGCAGCAGTCAGCAGATGAGAGATCAGCAGCAGGACAGCTGCCCACAGCAGCTACATACAGAGCACTGCAGTAGAAGGTAGATTACTAGCCAGCAAAGCTACCTAACCTAAAATGTCCCTCAAATCCCTGCAGAGTTCTGTCCCTACAATACAAAGCAGTATCAAGTAGATTACTAGCCAGCAAAGTTACTATCAACTGTCCCTCAAATCACTAAACAGCTCTCTCCCTACACTAGCTCTTCCAAGCACACACAGGCAGAATGAAAAACGCTGCAGGGCTTCAGTTTATATATGGAAGGGGAGTGGTCCAGGGGGTGTGGGGGTGGTCCAGGAGGGAGAGCTTCCTGATTGGCTGCCATGTATCTGCTGGTCTGGGGTGAGAGGTCAAAAATAAGCGCCAGCTAAGACGAACCCAAATTGGCGAACGTCGCGCGACGTTCGCGAACATTCGGCGGACGCGAAATTCGAATTTTTTGAATTCGAAAATTCACTTCAAATTCACTTTGACCCTTAGTAAATGGGCCCCTAAATGTTAACTCAAAGGTGAACAACTTATTTAAGGTATATAGAAGTTCTCACTGATTGCATTTCAATTACCACATCCATGTATCTTATGGAAAATGCATATTGCTGGAAACATTTTGGATTCACCATTGTTAGGATTGCATATGTCCTAATAAAGACTTTTTTAATTTTATAAAACATTTTGGCTACTGCTTTACTAGTTGATGGTCTTTTCCTACATTTGAATTTCCTACATATTGCAAAAATAATTGCCAAAAGTTTGGACTGGGGGTTAACTTGGTAAGAGACCATTCTAGAAGTTAATTCTTTCTTTCTTTTTTTCATTCTTTATTGTTTATTTTTCATTTCTGACTTTTGTCAAGAAACGGAGCTACACACCATTATCTATGTGGCTAATTCCCTATTGTTAACAATTATTCAAATCATTTTGTGCAATAAGCTACCATAAAGATGCCCTCCCCTTTAAACAAAACAGGGATTGTTTGAAAGAGGAGTACATGGTTCTGGTAGCTTATTGCACATAATGTCTAAACGACCTTAAAATATTGATTATGGGTGAGTGCAGAGGACCTCTTGTCTTTGTTTGAATGTTTTGATCACAGCCTCATTGCACTGTTCATGTTATGTTTCAAAGTTTTCCTCTGCAACCTAAGCTTCAGCTTCCAGGTGAATTTCTTAAACATTTTTAAAGCGTTTCTCACAGGTTGAATAGGTCCAACCAGTCACAGTACTTCAACAAAATATCACTATATACACACTAACTCTGCAGAAGCTCACAAACCAAGCACTTTTTTTAAAAAATTAAGAGCCGGAACTATCAGTTTGATGTTAGGGTCAATTATCAGAACTGGTGATATTTATTGCATGGATGTCCATATTCATCATATTGCAAATTAGCTCATTACAAATGAATTGTATATGGGCATTTTGTGTGTTGGCTTTAAAACAGTGATTACCAAACTGTGGGGCTGGTCTCTTTAAGGTGGGGCTCTGAGCAGTGGAGGGGGGCTGTGGGGTTTGTCTGAAGGTCAGTTAGGGTTAGATATACTTCACCTATTTTAGAGGATATCTGTCAAATACATGCCACAGGCTATTGCCACTTTACAGAGAAGCAGTCATTTCTGGTTGCATAGTTTACAAGGTTTTTATTGTTTTCTTCAGAACTGTCATTTAATTCATCACTTTAGTTGCTCAAGCAAAATCAATAGAACTACTTCAAAGGAAAATAAGTAAATGAGGGAATACATTTTAAAAAAACTTGTAATAAGCAGCATATTAAAATATTTTCATATGTGTATGCCCAGCAAAAGTGTCTAGAAAAAGAGCAGCAACAGCAGTAAACCTAAATTTTCTCAGGAGTTATGGAGAGATATCATAAAATCATGCATACATAACTGCTATACAAGGTTTTTTCAACCCTTTATTCTGCCCTATTTCTATAAGGACAATTGAAAGATTCATCCACACATGTTAATGCCTGGTAGGGTTAATTAAAGAAACTACACAGTACCATTATTTCTCATTATTTCATTCATTGCCCCTTTGGAGCTTAAATTGCCCTTAACAATCATAGATGGACTAAAATCAAATAAGCTCTAGTTCCAGCGTTTATTTGCCAGGTCGCTCCACTCAATAGTAGCAGGTCCATTGGAATCTACTTCATCAGATGGACACTCAGGAAAGGAAATAATCAACATACAAGAAAGGTATAATCACGGTAATGACTTTATCCCCGGATGCTATAAACCCCAGTCCAGATACAATTGATCCTAATTTAACACCTGTGCCTTTCCTTATTCTCACAACGACCCTTTAGGGTTTACTTTAGCACTGATAATCCTACAAGATCCTGAAGTGTCTGAGGACCAGTCATTATTAACATAAAATTATAAATGTTTTATTTTAACATCAGTAGAAAAATGTTGCATTATCTAAATGTGGTAAATGAAATCATATCCTAAATCTATCCCTTAGAGATTATGTATTTTCTTATTCCCTTGATCCTATATTATATTAATACTTATACTATAGTATGTGTGCCTTTAGCTAGTGTTCTAATCCCTTTCACCTTTCTTTTCTAAGATTAGTGTTAAGTGATTAATATCACCCTTATACTTAACCTGTTTTCAAAAGCATTTTACAGTGTAAACACAAAAATACTTTTATCTTCATAAGAGGATTATGTTTAAAGTCCCAAGAGAAAGGGTTATTTAAAAAGTTCAGACAGGTATGTCCTCAAAGAAATGAAATGGGAATTATACGAGAAAAAAACACTGCTTGTTTCTGATTAGTTATTTTTATTACCAACACTTATTCAAACAAGCATTTGATAAACATCTCTCTATTGATTGCAATCTTCTTTGCAATAGTCTGTTTTCATCCCAGGCATTACTGAATAAAAAACAAAGGAAATGGTATTAACTATAGGCTGATGACATGCTCTCTTGTTCCCTCTCTTTATCCGTCTCAGTTTATCTCACATTAAGAAGCATTGCTGAAAAGTGCTGATTGAGTGAATAATCTGCAGGGACAGAAAAGCTGAACATTTAGGTGCTGGGGATTTTAGCACTGCCTCTAATGCGGTACAATTCATTTTTCATTTTCTTCTTTTTTTTTTAAGTTCCTGGAATATTAGGTTGACACTAAGACTTCTTCAAAGGAAGCTTAATCGTAAATTATGTGACAAGACTGAGTTTTCTTAAATACTGTACAGATATTTTACCTTACTTTGGGTTAACTTAGTTTGATTTTAAACACAGACACACATTTAAATTTTAATTTCATTAAAAGCACAGCCACACTGAAATCACGTGTGCCTACTTGTATGTTAGTTGATTGAGTTAGTTTGCCCTATCTATTTTGGGGCATATAGTTACATAGTTACATAGTTAAATCTGGTTGAAAAAAAGACAAAGTCGAGTTCAACCCCTCCAAATGAAAACACAGCATCCATACACACACCCTTCCATACTTTCACATAAATTATATATACCCATATCTATACTAGCTATAGAGTTTTTAGTATCATAATAGCCTTTGTTATTATGTCTGTCCAAGAAATCATCCAAGCCACACTTAAAGGCATTAACAGAATCAGCCATCACAACATCACCTTGCAGTACATTCCACAACCTCACTGTCCTCACTGTAAAAAAAGTTGCTTCAAATGAAGGTTATTTTCTGAAGAGGGGTGGTTTCTGGTACGGTGATCCTCTTTATGGGTAAAAAGGTCCCCTGCTATTTGTCTATAATGTCCTCTAATGTACTTGTAAAGTGTAATCATGTCCCCTCGCAAGTGCTTTTTTTCCAGAGAAAACAACCCCGATCTTGACAGTCTACCCTCATAATTTTTTTATTAAGTTGCATGTCTCTGCACTCTCTCCAGCTCATTTATATTCGTCTTAAGGACTGGAGTCCAAAACTGCACTGCATACTCCAGATGAGGCCTTACCAGGGACCTCTAAAGAGGCATAATTATGTTTTGATCCCTTGAGTTAATGCCCTGTTTTATGCAAGACAGAACGTTATTTGCTTTAGTAGCCACAGAATGACACTGCAAAGAATTAGACAACTTGTTATCTACAAAAACCCCTAGATCTTTCTCATTTAAGGAAACTCCCAACACATTGCCATTTAGTGTATAACTTGCATTTATATTATTTCTGCCAAAGTGCATAACCTTGCATTTATCAACATTGAACCTCATTTTCCAGTTTGCCCCCCAGTTTTCCAGTTTAGACAAATCACTCTGCAAAGTGGCAGCATCCTGCATGTAACCTATAGTTCTGCACAATTTAGTATCATCTGCAAAAATAGAAACAGTACTTTCAATGCCCACCTCCAGGTTATTAATAAACAAGTTGAAAAGCAAAAGATCTAGTACATAGCCGTGCAGTACTCCACTAACACTGGTCCAATTAGAAAATGTTCCATTTACCACCACTCATTGTAGTCTATGTTTTAGCCAGTTCTCCATCCAGGTACAAATACTATGTTCCAGGCCAACATTCCTTAATCCAGTGGTCCCCAACCAGTAGCTCATGAGCAACATGTTGCTCACCAACCCCTTGGATGTTGCTCCCAGTGGCCTCAAAGCAGGTGCTTATTTTTGAATTCCAGGCTTGGAGGCAAGTTTTGGTTGCATAAAAACCAGGTGTTCTGCCAAACAGAACCTCCTGTAGGCTGCCAGTCCACATAGGGGCTACCAAACAGTCAGTAACAGCCCTTATTTGACATCCCCATGGACTTTTTCATGCTTGTGTTGCTCTCCAACTCTTTTTTAGATTTAAATGTGGCTCACGAGTCAAAAAGGTTGGGGACCCCTGCCTTAATCTAACCAGTAACCTTCTGTATGGCACTGTGTCAAATGCTTTAGCAAAGTCTAAGTCCACAGCCATCCCAAAATTGAGTTTCCTGCTTACCTTCTCATAAAAAGTTGAGTTAAAATTAATTTAGTCTGGCAAGATCTATTACACATAAAACCATGCTGGCAAAAACTTATAGTATTATGATTTGCTATGAAGTCCAGTATCTTATCCTTTATTAACCCTTCAAAAAGCTTTCCTATCACCAACGTCAAAATAACTAGCCTATAGTTTTGAGGCTGAGAACGGGATTCCTTTTTGAAAACAATGTCACCAATATGCAAGTACTTTGTATTTATGTATAAATCAAAGCATAATCAAATATGGGCCACTACACACACAAAATAACCACTAGCACCTTTCGTTAGTATAAAAGCACAGCCCAGTGATGTAAGGCAAAAACAGATTAGCAGCATCTTCTCATCACAAGTACATACTTATATTGAATTTCTAGTGATTAGCAAACTTGCAGAGTTTTGCTAAAAAGTTTGTGAAACTGTAGAATTTTTCATAAAATCATTAAATGTCACAGAAATGCATTGGGGCCAAACATTAAGTTTAAAGGGATTCTGTCATGATTTTTAAATTACACTGTTAATAATTCTCTCTACCAAATAAAATGTTATTTCTGAAGTAACAAGTGTATTTTTTTAGTTGCAATATTGGTGTGTAGGCAGCCATCTCAGGACATTGTGCCTGGTCATTTGCTTTCAGAAAAAAACAGGACTTTATGATAGAACTGCTTTCAGTTAAGCTATTGTTTTTTCCTACTCAATGTTACTGGAGGAGTCACAGTCGACTTGGATTTTTACTATTGAGTGCTCTGCTCATATCTACCATGGAACTGTTAAACTAATACCTGTGGGGCAGTTGGGAACGACATCCACTCTATTCGGTGTGCGCTCACTTCCCCCAGCACAAAGTTAGGTTTGAGTATCAAGCGTACATGGCCTTTTAAAATTCGGCATGCCATGTGACACCATTGCACTTGGAGCGAAATTCTAATATTTAAAGGTGTCTCGTCCATTTTTTCCTTGCCTAATGTAGGTCTATTCTAGATCTAAATCTAGTTCCTGGGTGCACTTATTGTCTGAATTACTGTTCCTTGATCATTGCCTGTCCTTGACCATTGCTGTATCCCTGCCTGAACCGACTTTTGCCTGTTTTCTGACTACACTTCTGGATTCTAATTCTGTGCCATGTTCACTGATGGTTTTTGACACCAGCCTGATTCACAACTACGCTTACCCTTTTCTCCCGTCACTCGTTACGGTTACCTTGCCTGCCCAGAACCTTTGCCTCGGTTCTCTCACTTTAAGACCTGGTGGCATCTGAGTAACGAAGGGCTCCTCCGGACGTGAAAGGCAACTGTTATAGGCAGAAGCATGAGCCATGACTGGAACCTTGGCATCTGTTATGGATTTTGGGATACCGATCTTGTGCCATGGAGCTGTTATCTTGTTACATTCCCATAGTTCTGTTGAAAAGCTGCTGGTGGGAAAAGAGAGGGGGATGAGTTCAACTTACAGTGCAGCACTCACTGAATTTTATCAGAGAACAAGTCACATGACTGAGAGCACCTGGGAAATTACCAACATATCTAGCCCCATGTCAGATTTTAAAATGAAATATTTAAATATCTGTTTGCCCTTTTGAAAAAAAAGGGGATTTCAGTGCAGAAGTCTGCTGGAGTGGCACTATTTGCTGATGCATTTTGAAACAAATATGTTTTCCTGTGACAGAATCCCTTTAAGGCATTTTTAGCTTTGCAACGGCATATACATTGCCTTACCTTGTTAGAGAAGCTTTCTACTATGCTGCAATTATTCTTCATAGAAATAAAGCTCCAGTGCTACCAATTTCATCAAAACATGGTGTCCGGATAGTCAGGGGCACAGACAGGGGGAGGGTTCAAATCTCATTGGTTGATGTGGCAGTCAAGTGTGGGATAATAATGACTTCTGCATTTTTCCCCTAGTGCAACAGGCTGCATGGCAAAATCCACTTCATTGAAATGGATATCATTTAGATATATTTGTATTAGACAAAGCATCTACTAGACAATATACAAAGAGCAATGTCCTGAATAGAGATTGTTACAGCAATAATAAAAATCACATTCCAAAAGAACATTTCAAAGCACTTTTTTTAATTGTTACTTGTACTTGGGTACTGGGATCAGTATAACTATTGTATCTGCATGGTACTGCAGAGTAAAGATATAAGGGACTATCCAGTGACCAGAGGAGCAATGGCAATTAAAAATGGCAATTATTGTATAGATTACACTGATGAATCAATGTTGAGAAAAGACTATCCAGTTATGTTAGTCCAACCAATTATTTGTTCAGGTGAAATAAAGCAAAGCAGACAGATTGAGCTGCAAAAAAAACCCTCATATCTTTGTCAGTTGACCATACGGTTTTACTCATATATACTGTAATGCATGCAGCAACTTCCCCTGCCACTGTGTAGTGAATAAGGGGCAAATGGTGGTCAGATGGATTGTGTTCTGAGACCATATGATCTATATGACTATTTTTTTTTAAGCTTTCAAATCCTTTTATAAACTTATTTTCTAGCTTTGAACCTTTGTTGTACAGGAATTTAGAGATTTTTGATGCTTGCCAAATTGTTTTGCCCAACTCATTACAAGTACCTATCTGAAACAAGTTTTTGATTTGCTCTTTGATTGTGACAAATATGTAAAATTGACTATTTGTTATTTTGTGATTGACAAGATACTTTAAACGCCTACATGATTAAGGTGCTGGGCAGTACTATCTAAATGCCTACCTAAATTTCCCCATCGCATAAGTTCCTGGACTTCAAAGAATGCAAAAACGGTATAACAATTAATAAAACATCAAAAAGACATGAAAAGTGAGGTTCAACATCTTAAACATGTTAATAGCAGATACATGAAATGCAAGTATTCTAATAACTCCAGCAATGAGGTAAACAAAGAGGCATACTAGAACACTTTATTTCAATGAACCACCACAACACAGAGGGGACTATTTATCATGCTGCGTTAAAGATTGGAGAAAAACATTACTTATGATGTTGCCCATAACAACCAATCAGATCTTTTGTTTTTTTAACTTGTAGGTGATTGTTCAAATCTAATTGCTGATCGGTTGCTATGGGCAACATCCCAGGTGATGTTTAGCTCCAGTGTTAATAAATACAACATTAAGTGTTGCTTGTTAGCCTGTCTTTTCTGCTCTTTAAAATTATAATGAGTAATATAAGCTGGATTTCTTAAAACAGGGCCGAAACCTTTACTATAGCAGTAAAGCCTATGCAGAATGGAAAGCACAGTTATAGCCTATATATATTTGTTATACTGCTCAAAATTATGAAGGCATGTGCCCATATAAAATCTCTACCAAGTGTGCTTCCATGTATATTGTTCCCCTCAAAGAGTGGTGATGGTAGACTTTATTACCAGGATATGGTGTTTCCATGTGGTAGGAATGACGTTAGCAGTATTGTATAAACAGAGTCCCCAATGTAGAAGTATAGCAAGTTTGAGGCTAACCTTTGAGGTAGACAGAGTGAAGAGTGTAAGCTGGTTGGTCTCTACCAATGGGTTGTAATAGTGTCTAAATTACTGATAGATGTGACTATCACTGGATAGAGTTAGGCTGTCCCCCATGTAAGAACATGGCCTTTATTGGAAAAAAATGTGGCAGTGTGGTATTGCCCACTACAAACAGGTAATAACAAATGTTATCTAAATACCTTGCTAAATACTGTTACAACCCATGTAGTGATTAACAAGAAGAGTTGCATGCAAATATGAGAAATTAAAGTAACAATTTAGTTACTATAAAACAGGTAAATTGATCACTTGCCAACAGGTTGCAAATGTTATACAGTGTCAAAACACAATTTATTTTGTTATTTTTCAAGTTAAACGGTCACAAACGTTAAATTAAATAAGTAGTAAACTTGCTGCCTCTTGTAGTGCTGTAAATTGCAGGTTACACCGAAAACAATGTATTAAGTAGTTACAAGTAGGTACATATAGGCAATCATATAAATTTATCAGCTAAATTTAACTAAGTGTTCCATAAAATTGAATTAATGCAGGAATCCTCTAGTTAGGTCAGTTTATATAGAGGAAGAGCATTGTTATTTCATTTTTCTACAGTGTCAGGATTGGTACTGCATTTGTTTTTCATTTGCCCACTAGAGTTTTGTATAAAATATTTTTTTTATTTTATTTATTGCAATGTTCCCCCTGTACGCTTCATGTATTGTAAAAAAAATGTACAGCTCTGCCCATTCAAATTAAGCACTCTCACATTAAAGTGGATACAATGTAATAAAAATCAAACACTATACATTTTAATTGAGTTTCAGTCCATATGTGGGTGATACATTGAAGGGTAAATACATTTTTTTGCATTTGTACATACAAATATAAATAAATGTATACCCATATTATAATCATGTTTAGGAGTGCAGCCACCATTCAGATGCATAAATACAAATTAAATACATTATGGGGGTTATTTACTATAACTTGAGTTTATTTTAGTTTTTTATTTAAACAAAGTGGACCAAACTCCCATTCATGAATTTAACTCATTTATCAATAATTCTTCTCAAAAAAGTCAGAGTGAAAAAACATCATGTTAAAATCAATTGCCAATTTGAATCATACGTTTGTCTCTTCGAAAACTCCACAAATTGTCACTGCGAAAACTCGTCTTTATCGGATTATCCAGTGCAGATCACAATGTCAAGAAACAACTTCAGGGACATCTGCCATTGACTTCTATGTGAATAAGAAGGTTTGCGATGGAGTATTTTCGGATTCGGATTTTCAGTAGCTTTGGGGTATAATAAATCTCTAAACATTTAAGTTTTTTTTCCTTAGAAAAATTTGAGTTTTACTTTTAAAACCTTGACCAGATAAATTCGAGTTTTAATAAATGTATGTATTTATATGGAAAAATATAGTATGAAAACATCTATAGTAATAAGTAAAATCAACTTGGACTTGCTGTATTTTCATCCGACTAGCTTTCTCAATTCAGAATGGCCTGTACAAAAAATATTTCAGTTATATACCCTCTAATCAGCATAATCTGTTATGCAAAACCAACATGGGGTCAGAGACTTCATGGAGGCAACCACAAATACTTTTGTACAGGTCATTCTGATTTGTGAAAGCCAGTCGAATGACTAGTGAAACTTCTTTAACAAAAAAGAAAATACAGCAAGTCCAGATATATTGCTATAGATATACCATGACCTGGATGAAGGAGAGCCTTCACAGACAATATTTAAATAGATTATGCTGTATCCCTTAGGGTATTCCTATAAAGTTATAATCCTTTGGCCATAGTAACATGCATGCAAAGCTTTAAGGAGCATTAGCCAAGCAAAGATGGACTTCTACATGATACATAGGCACAAGAAAAAGTGAAAAGGATGGGCCTACTAGCCAAACTGTGTATGGCCCATTAAAGGGTAAAACAGACAACAGACCCAATAAATCATAGTTTTACCTTTATCAAAGACCTGTTATGATACTAACAAAAAAATAATCTGATGCAAGTATATTGGAGAAACATGCAAAATATGCTACCAAACTATTTTTATTTCTTAAGTAATGAATTTTGTCAATATACCAGTTATTTTCTTGGGAAGATGATGGTGGTTTAGAAATGATTCCTGTGATCATTTTATTAACTTTTTAAAAATCATTGCAAGTGTATACAGGCAAAATTATTGCTTGACAGGCTGTCACAGAATTGTAGACACTCTAAACACCTGTTCTACACTACTAAAAAAATAAATAGTGCATCATTTTTGTTATCCAATAAGATTTATGCAAAATGCATAAATGGTCAAGCAGTGTGTCCTGTACAGTTACTCTAATTCCACTCCAGATAAGTATATCAAAAATGTAAAACAAAAGTTAAAATAAGACAAAATAAATGAAAGATGTAATCCTTTATTCAATTAAAAGCAAAATATATGGACAGAATGCAGAATCCATTAATAAATATTTTTAAATGATGTGTTGCATTAAAACTACATATATAGTTAAAAGTAAGGCTAATGCCAGAAGGGGCTTTTATTGACCTGTGTATAAGTGCAGGCTGAGAAACAGCCCCTCTGCTTAAAACTGAAGTCTTCTTTATCTGCACCCAGAAGCTACTGTTTCAGCCAGGGTGCATACACACAGAGCAGATTTTGATGCCAGAACTCTTCATAGGCTACTTCAACATGAGGCCTCAACCCGCATATACAGTAAGTATCACTCCACAGGCATTGGCTCAGCGGTGTGTCTGAACCAGGAGTCACTGTGTTGGCCCAGGTACAGAGACATGGAGAGGATTTGGGCACCAAAATGCATACTCACGCATCTGGTTCCTGAAATCAGCTCCGCCTTTGCATCCAGGCTGATGCCGGAGGAGATCGGAGCTCAGGGGATGTTTCTCAGCCCGCACTTATCCAAGGGCCAAGAAACAGCTCTGTGTGGCATTTAGCATGATGCTAATACCACACAATCAATTGAACCTAGACTCGTACCCCTTTTTGGCTCGCTGAAGCCACAGAAAACGTAATTTGTGGATGGGAGGGCTGGAGAATCTGAGCGCAAGTGTGTGCAAACTACGAGGGGTACAAGTTCAGTGAGCATCCTGCACCAAGGACTGGGCTTCTTTAGTTACAGCACTGATCCTCAGTGATATCAGGAAAGGCTTGGACCCTTCCTTTTTACTAATTCATCGCTTTAGGTGGCCACTGAAAACCTTAAAAAAATAAGATAATAATTAAGTTAATAACTGGCTAAATTTGTGACAATCAACATCACAATTCATCCAATAGCAATAGGTCCCTTTTTGCAGGCCTGAATATGGAAACAGGAATTCTGGAATAGTAGTGCAACTAGCATGCATAAAGGTAACGGTATCACTATGTGTCACGTATGGCAAATCCAAACTCCAGGGGAGTGACTGGATTGCTGTCTAGGTGTGCTCTTTTGCCTATAACAATCACCTTTGGGCCTGGCCCTCAGCTGCTCTGGTACCTCCAGAACTTGCCACATGAAAATTCAGAAATTTCCATAACAATCACCTTTGGCTTTGGGCCTGGCCCTCAGCTACTCAGATACCACCAGGATTTACCGCACAAGAATCCAGCAACTCCAACAGGGGCAAGTAAGGGTGCCAAAAGTATAATGAGGGAAGGAGCCTGTAAGGGAGGATCTGGACGTAGTCAGACAGGCCGGGTCAGAACCAGATAACAGGAGCAGAATCGTGAGGCAAACTCAAGATCAGAAACAAGCCGGAGTCAGAACCAGGAATTCATACAGGAGTCAAAGGAACACCAGTTGCAGGAAACAGAGCACCTAGGATCAAGCATGCTTGACCTATAACAGGCAGTGAGTCAGTGCAGAGCAGGGGGTTATATAGGGAGAATAAGGGCTAATACTGAGCACCTGTAGCCAGATTAGTAACAGCTGAGCTCATCATGACTACCAGGGAATACAAGGATGCCTGTTTAGCTGTCTTCTCAAATAGAGCAGTGATAATGCACACAGCATGAAAACTCCAGGTCACTGGTTCTACTCCAGGCAGGATCTTACACAAGACTTCTGTTATCAAATCCGATTTATTACTAAGGTTCCTTTAGGGATGTATCTCTAGAATCCCCTGACTAGTCTTGTAGGATCTGTGAATGCCTTCTTCTAGTATGAATTACCTCATCGAGATAAGGTATACTTAACCAGACATTTTTACTGGCTTTGTGGCCCTATAACTATTATTTGTTTTCCCTTTCAATTAAACCTACAATTATTTGCAGACCTAAAGCCTGACTAAAATCTAAGAGCCTTTATAGATCCACTGTATATGCTCCTATCAGCATAAGATACAGAAATTCATGAATCATTTAAAAAGTAATTATTTAATTATTAAAGATAAGCAGGTCGCTTGGGACAACTGAAAATTCAAGGGTAATTCAACTGAAACTTTAAATTTAAAAGGTAATTCACCTTTTTTAGCAAACCTGTAATAACACATAAAACATGACCCTAAAACACCCAGAAATGTGTTCAAACTATCCATAATCTGCCAGGTTGTAACATGGACATGGTATGTACAGGGTGTGGCCACAAAATAGGCTTGGTCAAAAGATTTGCTGCACTAGGAACGGCAGAAATTTCTGTCCCTCTTTTTTATCCAGAATGCTTGGGGCCTGGGATTTTCTGGATTCTAAATTAAGGGGCAGATTTATTTAGGGTTAAAGTAAAAATTCAAACTCGTATTCTACTTTTTAAATTATTTTAAAAAAAAATTATGAAAGGCGTCATACCATCAAGAGTAGTGATGGGCGAATTTGTGCCATTTCGCTTCGCCGAAAAATTTGCGAATTTCGCGTGAAGTTCGCGAAACGGCGAAAAATTTGCGAAATGGCGCCGGCGTCTCGTTTTTGATGCCGGCGCCCGTTTTTTCGACGCCGGCGCCCGTTTTTGACGCCGGCGCCCGTTTTTGACGCCAGCGCCCGTTTTTGGCGCCGGCGTCCGTTTTTCCGGGAAAATTTTTTTTTGACGCCGGCGAATTTTTGCCGCGAATTTTCGCGGGCGTTTTGCCAATTTATTCGCTGGCGGAGAAACGCGCAAATTCGCCGCAAATTCGCGCCTGGCTAATAAATTTGCCCATCACTAATCAAGAGGCTGCAGTCATTATAATTTCAGTTGGGAAATTCTGAGCACTTGTAGTGTTAGATTTAGAACCCATTTTGTGATTTACTTGTCTGACAAAATTACGATTACTATCTCAGCCTGGAAATTATAGGCCAGTAAATTTGACATCTTTAGTGGGCAAATTATTTGAAGGCTTGTTAAGGGATCACATTCAAAATTTTGTCCTAGTGAATGGCATTATGAGCAGCAATCAGCATGGCTTCATGAAGGATAGATCATGTCAGACAAATTTGATTGCTTTTTATGATAAGGTGAGTAAGATGCTGGACAGTGGGGGGGGCAGTAGATGTGATCTATTTGGATTTTGCCAAAGCGTTTGATACCGTGCCCCTCAAACGACTGCTTTCTAAACTAAGGTCTGTTGGGCTTAATGAAGTCATTTGCACATGAATAGGAAACTGGCTACAAGAACGGGTACAGAGAGTGGTTGTTAATGGTACATTCTCTACTTGGAGTAAGTTTCTTAGTGGGGTCCCTCAGAGCTCGGTATTGGGTGCACTTTTATTTAACTTGATCATTAATGACTTAGGGGAGGGCATTGTAAGTAAAGTTCCCGAAAAAATTTGAAATTCGAAAGTTTTCACACAAAAAAACGTGAAAATTGGACGTTTACACTTAAAAATCGTGAAATTAGAAGGATTCCACTAAAAAATCTTGAAATTTGAAGGATTTCACTCAAAAATCTTGAAATTTGAAGGATTTTACTCAAAAATCTTGAAATTTGAAGTTTCTCACTAAAAATTCTGACATTTTCACGAAAAATTTGTGAAAATCGGAAATTGACGCGAATTTATTCGCTGGTGGCGATACGCAGAAATTGTGCAATTTATTCGCCCATCACTAGTCACACTTAGTGATGGGCGAATTTATTCGCCAGGCGCGAATTCGCGGCGAATTTGCACGATTTGCAGCTAGCGAATAAATTCACGAAACGCCCGCGAAAATTCGTGGCAAAAATTCGCCGGCGTCAAAAATGTTTTTTTCGAAAAAACGGGGCGCTGTTTCGCAAAAACGGAGCAAATTCGCCCATCACTAGTCATACTGGCTGATACATTAGATAGCTTTAAGTAGGGGTTGGATGGCTTTTTAGTAAGTGAGGGAATACAGGATTATGGAAGATAGCTCATAGTATAAGTTGATCCAGGGACTAGTCCAATTGCCATTTTGGAGTCAGGAAGGAATTTTTTCCCCCTCTGAAGCAAATTGGAGAGGCTCTGGATCAACTGGCAGTTAGGCAGATTAACAAAAAGTTAAAAGGTTGAACTTGATGGACGTGTCTTTTTTCAACCTAATTTACTCTGTTACTATATTACTAAGCCCTTAAATTCTAAATTCTATGGCAATTTTAATGTGGTAGGGTAGTGTGATGCAACTTGATTTTTTTGATGGAGTTAATTATAGTCCATGGGATTCCCAAAGAATAATGATTTTTGTGTCATATTCTTATATTTGCACTTCATTTTTCTTTTTCATACCTTTTTAACAAATGTAGCACTATGTGAGAGAGTTTTTGGAGTTTTAGGTTAATTTAAACTGAATATGACAAATATACCTAACATTTGTAAGCCAGAAACATTTCCGTATATCTGAAAACATTTGTAAACACCAGAAATGAACACAGAATAGACAAGAAAATTAATTACAGAATATCTGCTGATAAGAGTGTATCATTTTAGATTGGACTGTTAAAACTCTAGGCATAGTCACTCACTGCATGGTAGGGGTCTACAAATCAAGAAATATGGCAATATGTGCCAAGGGAGATCAATTTTTCCAATTCAGTATGATTATAACTAGGGATGCACCGAATCCAGGATTCAGTTCAGGATTCAGCCCATATTCTGCAGAATTCGGGTTTGAAAATATGAATTATAGCAAAATGCCTTATTTTATACAGTTTACAACACAAAACAAGAACTGGCATTTGATTATATTAGGAACATGGGAAGAAAAAATGGCTTAGATTCATTCCCTTCTTTTTTTTATATCTCCATATCTCTGAATGGCAAGATGACATGGCAACTCAACATCCATAAAAATACTACTCAGTGAAATGATAACACTATGCTTTGTGAATACTGCAATGCTATCAGAAATCACTGAGCAGAAGTGCTTGTTGGAACAGCAAATAGCTCATCTGATATCTTTGCAAACAGAACCAGTGGAGGAAGTGCACAAATGCCTCAGTCTGCATATGTAATATGGAAGACATGCTCTGCTGATGCTGGTACAAGTTATGTTTTGAAGTCCTAACAACAAGCACTAAATCAATAAATTGTTAGAGACATTCTTTGGTGCTTGTAGGTCACATGATTTCAATACACGTTGACACAAGAGGAAATGGAGGATATCACAATTTCTAGCAGCACGTCTCAGCATCACTAAGGTTCTTTGAGACAGGGGTAATAAAAAAAAACTACTATTAGAAAACTTTACTGTTGTTAATTTGTCTTGGAGTAAAAATGTCTCAAAGTAAGGAGTTTCTCAAAATGTGTACACTTACTTTGCTGTGCACACTGCTTACTTGGATCTTTCCTGAGTTGTATTGATGCTTTTTCTGACTAAGATGTTCATAAGCAGAATTTCTTAAGGTATTTTATGATTATGTATATACAGTAAAGCATACAATTATCACTAATGCATAACATACCCAACAGTACAATAAGAGGGTATACACATCAAACCACACGCAAACCACTGAAGAAAACAACAAAAATCATGAAAGCTAAAAACATTCTTCAAATAGTTCAAGGGACCTCTGCCATTGACTTCTACATGACCGTGACTGGTTTTAGATATTAGTATTTTCGGGGCAAAATAAGTTTGAGTTTTTATTGAAACTACCCTTGAAAAATTCAAATTTTTCAGGAAAAAAATAAAACTCAACCTTTAATAAATACCCCCATTAGAGTCCAATTTATCAAAATTGGTGTGGTTTTGGAAGTTTTTGAAACCGTGAAAAAACAAATCTCTAAAACCTCGATTGTCATGAAATTCATAAAAAGATCCAATTATGAAAAGCACAAATGAAAAAATACACTGAACATTCCAAATAAGCATACAAAAACCTGAAATTTTCATTGTCGGATGATTTTTTGTAACATTTCAAACAAGGAGATCACTAAAGCAACTAACACCACAAAGCATAGAAAGATTTTTACAAGAGAAGGGCAGCTCCCAGTTTTTAGATAGTATACTTTTACCTTTGTTTCTCATGTTTTTTATGGTTTTTACACATGATAAATTACAAAAAAACACAAATTTGGGAAATACCAGAATAATACAAGTTTTGAAAACTAAAAACTAAATACAGATGTTAGTAACTCTGCCCCATAGCAACTGATAAAGGATGTAAAAAGGGACCTGCCCATTAAAGTTTACAGCTAGCTACATATCTATAAATTGTGAACAACATTTGAAAAAAGGCATGCCAATTGGCAAAAAGATATCTCATAAAGAATATGATGAAATGAATATGAGTCAAAGTTTACATATTTAGGGTTATAAAAACTGGTAATAATGAGCTAGTCACACAAACACTGGTCCTCTTGTGATCTGATTGATAAAACTGCAACCCAAACAACAGCATGTGATTTAGCCTTTACATGGATGATGAAATTGCAATGATCAGGAGAAGAATGTGACACACTCCTCAAATTGTTAATTTTGGTGCCAAGCCAATGAAGCAATACTTTACCACTTTGAATGAAAAAGACCAAATTCAACATTTTGCTCTTAGCGTGGCAAGCTCCCATTTAATTTATAGACAACTTGTTTGGAATGATTACTGCCCATTTTAGCTTCCAGTTATAGCATCATGGTAATCTGCTGGATGTAAATTTGTCTCCTGCATTAAGGCCAAGCATTTACAGCAAAAAATAAAATATGCAGAGTTTATTATACATAGCAAGACATTTAACTTTTTTAATTATGTGCAGAATAAGATCTATGATTAAAACCCTGGAGCTATGGCTGACGGTATAGATGGAAGTCATTTATAACTTACAAATTATGTTGAGCAAAATAGCAGTTTGTGTTATTTATCAACTTAACAAGCAAAGTTTAAATTGACTGCATTTTAATATGAACATATTAACACCTCTAATTGCATAATATTAATATTTTCATCTCTTGTAAAAAAAAAAAAAAGAAGCAGTCAATTCTTTTTGTAGACATTATTATGACTAATAAAGACACAAACCACATGGTAGTTGAAGCAAAAGATACGGTGCTAATTTTGTCACTGTTGGTGCAGTGTCAAAGTATGTAAACTGTATTTTATAGACATTTGCATAAAGCTCAAAATGTTCTTTTTTTTTACACAAATTTATACAAAATTTTATACAATTTGCAAAACTGCAAAAACATTTGCTCTCTACATCATACTAAAAGTTAATTTAAAGGTGAACAAATCCTTTAACTTTAGTTTACTAAACTAAGTTTAGTTTAATGAGAGAACAGGGAGCTTTTACGGCCTGGCTTATGAACCTACACCTTTAAAGGGATACTGTCATGGGAAAAAAAAAAATTTTCAAAACACATCAGTTAATAGTGCTATTTCAGCAGAATTCTGCACTGAAATCCATTTCTCAAAAGAGCAAACATATTTTTTTATATTCAATTTTGAAATCTGACATGGGGCTAAACATTTTGTCAATTTCCCAGCTGCCCCTGGTCATGTGACTTGTGCCTGCACTTTAGGAGAGAAATGCTTTCTGGCAGGCTGCTGTTTTTCCTTCTCAATGTAACTGAATGTGTCTCAGTGGGACATGGGTTTTTACTATTGAGTGCTGTTGTTAGATCTACTAGGCAGCTGTTATCTTGTGTTAGGGAGCTGTTATCTCGTTACCTTCCCATTGTTCTTTTGTTTGGCTGATGGGAGGAAAAAGGGAGGGGTTGATATCACTTTAACTTGCAGTACAGCAGTAAAGAGTGATTGAAGTTTATCAGAACACAAGTCACATGACTTCAGCTGGGAAATTGACAATATGTCTAGCCCCTTGTCAGATTTCAAAACTGAATATAAAAAAATCTGTTTTCTCTTTTGAGAAATGGATTTCAGTGCAGAATGCTGCTGGAGCAGCACTATTAATTGATTCATTTTGAAAAAAAATTTTTTCCCATGACAGTATCCCTTTAAGCAGTTCCTTGTTCTTAATGCTGTACATAATGTCATTTACTATGGGATTTAGAATTTTTGTTTGATGCCTGTTTAATGCCCCCTAACTATTCTAGTTAATAGCATTATTAACTGTATTAGCATATTCATATGAGAGTTTATTTACAACCGCAACTGCAGTTGCACTTGTGCAAAACAGTCATTGTACACATTAATGTCAAAGCTTTTTGTGCCCAAAGACATTCCGTGCACTCACTTGAACTTTGTGCAAGTGTATCCATCCCGCCTCTTGTTTTGAATTGTTTAAAAGTGTGTCCTTGTAAGGAACCACCGGAGCTACCACCACTTCCTTCGGGATTGCAGTAATTTTAGGGTTCAAGACTTGCACCCCAGAAAAATCACTCTTAGACATCATTTTGATGACATGATCAGCCCTGACTCCTTAAATTTTCAATGTAATTATCCAATTGTCCAATTTGTCAAAAACACATATACAATTGCACATGTTTTCATGCACTGGCCATAATTATGTCGGGTTGTAACTCCACCTTCTTCCAACTACACAGATATTTTTTTTGGGGGGGGGAGTCTGGGTAAAAAACATTGCAAAGTTTGTTAGAAATGCAATGTAGTAGCTAGGACATTCATCCATGTTCTATAATACAAAACTAAAAGGCTATCCATCCCTGTTTTTTCTTGTAGGGGGAAGGACTTGATAGCTTGTTCCCATTTGGTAGCCTGCCGGTCGCAGTTTAAAATTGTGATAAGATTATTCCTTTTGGAGGAGGCTTGCATCTAGTCATAGACTTATTTAGATGTCCACAATAGTTTTTAAAAGATTTTACCTGCAGTGCTTCTGTGGATGACCTCCACAAAAGTCAAAAAATATAGAATCCAAAATCGATTCATAAATTTCCACATACAGCTCTTGTATAGTGTCTCCTCAAAATTGATCTAACATCAAATACTGGGTAATCCGACTCCCCCCTCACCAAGCCTGGTCCATGCACAGTTCTCTTGGTGGTCAAAAATGGGCCTGGTAATCTTGTATAAATTGCTCAACTTAAGAGTATTCAAAACACTCAAATATTTACAAGAAATAAACCATATCACCCTTCTGAGATATTCTAACAGATTTAACATTTCTGTCACTCTCAAGCACCACATTAGGCAACACTAAAGGGGTGCCCATTTGAAAGGAGATGTCTACACCTCATGTCTACCACCAATTATATAACTATAATCTACAACTTTCTTATGGAATCACCTGCAGATAGTGATGGGCGAATTCGCGAAACGGCGCCAATGAATATTCGCAGCGAATTTTCGTGGCCGTTTCGTGAATTTACTCGCCGGCGGCAAATCCACTGTGAATTTGCACCTGGCAAATAAATTCGCCCATCACTACCTGCAGACTCAGATTGTTCATATACTGTATGTATGTCCAACCTTCTATTACACTATTGTGCCTACCTTACTAAAAACTTCTATGTATTCAAAGAAAGCTACTCTCTCAAATACTGGTGGGGGTACATTGGGTTGTAGTTTTAAATGGGCTGGCCCCAGATTATCTTTACTACAGCTACACCACATAGACTATTTGGATGCCCATTCTGAGGTGTGGTCCTTGGGACACTTATGCGACCACTATGGTCCACCTATGGACTGATGTTATTCCAAATGAAATTATTTTGTTTACTTTAAATGGCCCCATACTAATACTATCTAGGTATTATGTCTGTATCTTCTTAGGAACGCATCTGTGAACAACACTTCTATGAATATGCAATGTCCACAGTTTATTTATTTTTCTTTCTTTTTCCTTATTATTATTGTTTATTTTTTTGACAAAAAATTAAAAATTATGTAATCACAAATATCAGTCTAACTACACTAATTACCCTTTCCTCAAACATAGCCTCCATAAATTCATGTCATTCATAGGCTGCTCTGATTTCGGGTCAAGCCGCATAACTCTGATGGCAGTGGAGCAAACATTTTAAAGTACCCCTTTTAAAATAGAAAAAATTATAAAAGTAATGGAAAGGTTACACCTCTACTGGGTAACTAGGTAACTGGCTATTTAAACCAACTAATCCTCATGATGTTTAAGGACTTTGTTCATAGGTGTAAATCATTTGTATTTCAATACTGCAGTACCTGGGGGCTTGGAATAGCAGATATAATAATTGTTGGATTTAGTGACCCTATAAACATTCCTTGACTTCACATAAAATATGATTTTGTTATTTATAGTTGTGTCTGTAAGGATTAAGGCTATACAGTATATGCTTTAGTGAGTAGTAACATACATTTCTTCTGAGTGATGTTTAACCGTTTGAATTCCTTGATTTGATGATGTTATAAGAATTTTTCACTCATGTTTACTTTGAAGGTGGTAGGGATTAATTTTTTAGTTCCTATCTCTCTATGGCATAGAGAGTTTGAGTGATACAAAACACACATGACTTAAGAGATATAATTATAACCACTGGGTATAAAGTATCAACATTCCAACTGCTGTATTCATCCCTGACAAAAATGCGTAGAACCAAAAAAGGTAGAACAAGAGTTAGAGCAAGAGAACCTGGAAAATTTAGTGAAGCACAGAGGGAAATATCAATGGAAATTAAAAAAAAACTTGCAGTAGGCCTGGATTTCAAATGTTTTGTGGTACATTTTATAGAATTACAGGAAACTTGTTTTTTCTACTAATTGGTGAATTGTTTCACAAGCAGAAAACCACCATTGTTTACAGAGTTTGCTATCTCCAGAGAAAGCAAACAACTATTCATGTTGGCTGATCATGTGGTGTGAAAGTCCATAGGCTTGAAGCCAATTTATGCTGTCTGGTTCTTAAATTTGTCATGTGATGGTAACAGAGAAGATCCCATCATTGGTGTTAATGCATATGTCTCTCAGCTAACAAATCTTAGTACGCCTTGCTCAACACAGGCAATTAGCAATAGAGATTTCCTTCAACATTTAAATGAAGCCGGGAAGTAACCTAGTATACATTGCTTAAAGAATATAGCAGAAACAACCAACCTAACATGTTTAGTGTGTATGTGTTCTCATCAGAAACTCAAATATGTATTTTACTTATTTTTCTAGCTTTTAAAAAACTGTCCCTTTTTCACATTTTCAATTTGAAAAGTACATAAAAACAACGAGATATGTTTCATAACAAGGCAATTTAGCTGATGGCCAAACAATGACAATCACATGTATAAATTTCTAAAGATAACATGCTATGTAATTATTCTAAAAACTGCAAGTTGTGATGCCGTGGTGGAAAATGCATGTTGTCAACTCTGCACTGATAGTCTGTATATAAGCATGTGTGGATTGTTTATTGTGTCTTCCTACTTTACATTTCTACAGTATCTCTGCTCCTTTATCACCTTCAAATAAATGCCATATGCATCCAACAGCTGCTTATTAGAATATCTGAACAATAAAAACTGATTGCATTTTACTGGCAGCACGATTTGGTGCCCCTAATGTTTTCAAGAACTCTCTGAATTGTTAGCTGACGGCAAAACAAGTGCTCTATCTGCAAAACCATGGACAACAAAGCTTAACAGCAGGATTACAGTCAGGTGATGTCACGCAGGTAAAACTGTACTGACAAGCTTTTAATTAAAGTTTTCCCACACATCTTTCTGCTGTTCCCCAGGAGCTATTATTCATTATGCGCCGACTGTCAGCCAATTGAGAGTCAGGAGGGAAGTGTTTTATTTTGAAAGCCCTTACTGACAGCAAGGGAACACTTTGTTATACAATCTGTTAACTTTTCTTCAATCGCGTAGTTGTTCACGCACTCACACTGACTGACCATATGTCTTGCTGAAGGGGTTGTAACCAAAAAATGCAGCAAAGTTTTAATATTGTTACATGAAATAAATGAAGAAGAGCTAAAGAAAACCATCAATAAAAAATAAGTAATTGAAGTAAAATAAAACGTGTCATATATGACCAAAGCCTTACCCCCATATGAAATTAAAGGCCAGGAGCTGTAAACTATTGCAACCAATAAGATGTTTTCTTTTAAACAGGTGACCAGTAAATGCTTCCTGCTTCCACTAGGCATGTTCACACAATTCGCCATGTTTTTTTTTCACAATTTCAGTTTAATTGTGGCCAAAATGTAGTGATGCTTTTGTGTCCAATGCATTAAAACATGCCCAATTGTGCATGTGCAATATTTTCAGTGTTTTCTGTGTTTGGAATTATAATCTGAATCGAATTCTTTAGGCGCAAATGCGCTGCATAAATTTACTCAGGCCTCTGTTGAAACCCTGAAGCCACTGCCACTAATAGGGTTGGTAGTAGCTGCCAGGTCTCGCATCAGTCACAAGAGAGGGTTAAACTGGGGCAGAATTAATGCAACTATATGGAAGTGAACGATCAGCTTTTTGTCTGCACCTGTGCCTAAAGTTGCACTTGCAGGCTGTAAATGTCATCCTTTTATAATGTATATATGCTTCTCTTACACAGTGTAATGAAACTTGTCACAGTTAGTTTCCGGGAAAAGCCACTTACATTTTTGAATACAATAACTTAAACTTTTTGTGAAGAGCTTTTCTAGGGAAGCTACAGAAACTTTATTTGGTTAAATTAAACTAATTGCTATCTAATGTATGAGATCAAACACTTTAGGAGAAAGATGGGCTAAAGGTGCATTAAAATATTATATGCATACAGCTACTTAATTTGGCTAAATTAAACTAACTGCTATCTGGTGTATGAGCAGTGAGCACTTCAGGAGTCAGATGGGCTAAAGATGCATTAATGTATTATATGCATACATAATCTGAGGGATTTTGAATTTTTAAAACATACACTATAAACATTCATCTGACTCTTCACTGCACCACATATAGTGCTTAAGTCTTCTAAGAGAAATAATATTAACTACACAGTATACAGTAGAATTAAGTCAAAGTCAAAATTAAGTCAAAGGCAACTGGACATTTAGGGGCAAATTTATCAAAGGTCGAGGTTTTTTTACCTCAAATGAACTCAAATGACCTCAAAACTCGAACGGTATCTTATTTAAGAAAAAAACGTGAACGTCTATAATTCGGTCAAATAGGAAGGACCCGAAAACGTGAATCGAATTTGAATTAAATTCGATGGAACTAGAATCAAAATTTTCTCACAATCACAATGGTTCCATTAAACTACGTTAAATTGTTGGCTGAAACTCACAGATATGTGAAGGTGTGATCCAGTCACAGGGGTACCATGCTTTTCATTGAGGCACTATGAACCATCCATTATATTTTCCCAACTTGTATTTTCCCTTTCCCAACCTTTATGGTGATTGAGGATAAATCATGGGATAATTGGTTGTAACACCACACATCTCTGGGGTGTCTTCCCCATCTTCTCTGGATGTTTGCTAGGGACAATCTTTTCCCTTTTTTAAAAAAAATCTTTTAATTTAGTAGGTTTGGTGTAATGGGTTTTCCAGTTTGTAAAAGTACCATAGTCTAGACTTGGTGTGAACTCAGGATTCATGTCATGTGTTTGTACAGGTATGGGACCTGTTATCCAGAATGCTCGGGACCTGAGGTTTTCAGGATAACGGATATTTCCGTAATTTGGGTCTACTAGAAATTAATTTAAACACTAAATAAATCCAATAGGCTGGTTTTGCTTCCAATAAGGATTAATTACATTTTAGTTGGGATCAAGTACAAGCTACTGTTTTATTATTACAGAGAAAAAGGAAATCATTTTTAAAATTTGGAATATTTGGATAAAATGGAGTCTATGGGAGACAGCCATTCCGTAATTCGGAGCTTTCTGGATATCGGGTTTCTGGATAAGGAATCCTATACCTGTAGTATATAAGGGTTAGTTGAAAGATTAAGTATCTCCCTATTTTGGAACCAAAGATCCAAGGTTGGTCTTACAGTAGGATGGTTATGAATAAACTTTTTGGCAGTCTCTTTGTGTACCCACACTAGGTTTTCTAGCGGAATGTCTATAGTAGTTTTTTCAATCTCCAACCAAGCTTTTGATTCTTTTGTGTTATACCATGCTATTATTCGAACCAGGTGTATTGCTTTGTAATATGTATAAGGATCTGGAATTGCTAAACCTCCCTTTTACTTTGGAGGTATTAAATTATTATATTTCAATCATGGGCTTTTATCCATCCATATAAACCTCTAAATCAGTGCTTTAACTGAGGAGAAAAAGGCTCTCGGTATGTGGATTGGTAGTACTTGAAGTGGGTAGAGAATTTTGGGCATTAATATAATTTTTATGGCTTACATTCTAACAAACCACAACAATCTTAATTTCTTTCAATTCTCAAGTTTGTTTTCTAACACCTTTAGCAATGGTATAACATTTTCTTGGTACAATAAATGCAAATGGTTTGGTATTTTGACTCCTAGATATTTAATAGCCTTGTTGGTCCATTTAAAGGGTAAGTTTTGTTCTAACTGTGTTTGGGTCTTGACTGGTAGATTAATATTTAAGGTTTCCGATTTACTAAAGTTTATTTTGAAATTTGAAAGTTTCTCAAAGTTGGATAATCCCATTAAATTAGGTAGAGTGATAATGGGTTTGGTAACAAATAATAAGAGATCATCCGCAAAAGATGCTATTTTGTATTCCTTATTTTTGATTATTAATCCTGTGATATCTGGGTTCTGTCTAATATGTGATAACAGGGTTTCTAAGACTAATTCAAATAGCAGGGGGGAAAGTGGGCATCCCTGTCTAGTACCATTAGCAATTTCCAGTTTAGGAGAGAGTATATCATTGACTCTTATTCTGGCTGTGGGGTTCTTATATAACGCTAAAATTCTATTTTTCATTATGTTTCCAAGTCCAATGCCTGATAGAGTAGCTTCTAAAAAAGGCCAGGAAACCCTATCAAAAGCTTCCGTGGTTAGGATGAGAGATGGTATAGCTTTTTCCTTTGCATGGTGTATTAATGAGATGTGTTTTCATTTCATTCTCTCCTAGGTATAAAGCCAGATTGATCTGGATGGATAAGTAGAAGTAAGTACTCTTTTAATCTTTCTGTGATTATTTTTGCGTATATTTTAAGGTCAACATTGATTAAGGATATTGTACGTTAAATGGTACACTGTTGGGGTCTCTGGTCTTTCTCTGGTTTAGGGATAACAGTAATATGTGCTTCTGTTGCGTGGGAGTGAAAACCATTGTCTTTGTTTATAAAGTTAAAATAAGATAATAGTATTGGTGCAAGCTCTTCTTTGTAAGTTTTGTAGTATACAGCCCCATACCCATCAGGGCCAGGGCTTTTCCCTGATGTTAGTGAATCTATTGTGTTGTGGATTTCTTCCTATGTAAATGGACTGTCTAATGCATCTTGCTGCTGTGTTGAGATAGTTTTCAATTTAGCTGAGTCGATAAAGTTAGTAATCTCTTGAAGCAACTGGGGAGATGGCATGCCGTTTTGAAGTTTGTAAAGAGATTGGTAATACCGTTGAAAACAATCTGCTATTTTTACAGTTGCATAGTGGGTGTGTTGTTGACTGTCTTTGATCGAAATTTATATGTGTATGTGGTTGAAAACATTTCAGTATTCTTGAAAAATGCTTAGTACCTTTATCATTATACATATAAATTTATGTTTACTTTTCATGTACGCTTTGTAAGTATATTGATCTAATAAAGATTTCAATTGTAATCTTTTGCTTTCTAAAGTAGTATATGTTTGTTTTGCTAATTTCTCTTTATGCATATGTTCTAAATTGCGAATTTTCTCAATAAGAGTATTAATATCTTTTTCTCTCTGTTTTTTCTGAGAACTGCATAGTGCAATAATATTCCCTCGCAATACACATTTTACTGTTTCCCATAATATATTTGGTGATATATCCAGTGTATCATTTTCTCTAGGTATTCTAGTGATCAATGTGTTAATATGACGCTTTAGTGTGCTGTCTGTGAATCAAAGTATCGTTAAATTTCCAGTTAAATTTAGGTTTAGAAGTGTTAGGAATTGTAAATTCTGATGTAACTGGGGAATGATCAGATAGTGTAGCTGGACCTATGTCCGTCTTACCAAATAAATGAAACCAATTTTGTGATATAAAAAGGTATCCAATCCTATCATAACATTGATGAACTTTTGAAAAGTGTGTATAATCTCGAGTTTTCGGAAGATATCCACCAAACCCAAGGATGTGAGTGCCTTTTTAATTCCTAGCAGACCTCTGTATAATATATTAGCCTTAGATTTGGAGGAGTCTATTAGAGGATTCAATGTTGCGTTTAAGTCTCCTCCTAAAATCAAGAGGCCTTCTACAAAAGTTGCAATGGTACCTAGAGCTTTCTGGATGAAAGTAGATTAACCCTGGTTGGGGACATATAGATTTACTATCGTAATCTTTAGACCAGCTATTGAACCTTTTATACCTAACAATCTCCCTTCAGTATATTCTATTTTATCCTTACATTGAAATGGTATATCTTTATGTAACATTATCATTACTCCCAGACTTTTTTACAAGGATTATTATTTGTGTATATGTTAGGGTAATGCTTAACCTCTAATTTGGGGGTTTTCCCTTCTTGGAAATGTGTTTCTTGTAAGAAAGCAATCTGCTCCTTGTTTCTTATATAACATATAACCTTACAACTTAATTTTGTCATAGTAAAATAAAATAAACATGATAACTTTCGCTCTGTTTATTAGTAATGCTTCCATCCTGTGTGGGGGATTGAGATACACGGGGGTAAAAGAATAAAGTAATAAAACCAAAAAAGATACCATTATATCTAGAAAAATTAAGGGAAAAGTAAAAGAAAAAAATGTAAAGTCGCTACAGACTTCATGCGTCATGCCTTTGGCTGTACTTTTATAGGCGACTAAGACATGGCAAGGGGGGGGAGTTGGTGGTTGGTTGGCTGGCTGTTTAGATAAGAGTTTAGCATTCTAGCCCCCAGAGCTCCCAGGCTATATTATGAACAATAGGGGAAATATATTAACTTTTCTGTACCTAAGTATATGACCTTATTTAACCTTAATTATATTGTAATTAGAATAGGTCAAAGAGGAGAGAGAAGAGATACATTGGTTTTCATGCAATAGATCATTTCCTATATAATATAACCAACTTGTATTAACTAGAGTTAACCATAATTATAGGGTGAAAGTCTTATCATAGTCTTACGTGTCGCCGATCACTTTTGAGGAGTGTATGTTGTTTTCCGTTGTGGTGAAAGGAATGAGTCTCTTGAGCCTCGTCTTATAGGAGTATGTGAAGCTCGTCTCGGTGTTGTAACCATTGTCCAGTCACCTTGAAAATCCACATTGAGTTGGAAAGATGAATTAGGATCTGGTAGCCATCCTGGAAGGGAAATTGCAAGCGTTGGAAAAAATTTGCTATATCATTTGGTGTGCATATTGTTGCCTGTATTCCATCTTTATATGAAGTAATGGGATATTGCTTTCCCTTAGGTGATCAGTGAGCGGTTTGAGGAACTTCCTCTTTAGTAAAGTGGATCTCGCCACATCTTGGAACAGCTTTATAGCATGATCTTCAAAAGCGATGCTATCAACCTCTTTAGCTTTATTAAGTATTTCCTCCTTTGTTGTAAAGCTGTGGATACAACACTGGATGTCTCTCGGTGCTTTGAGAGGGGCTGCTTTAGGTTTAGGAACACAATGACAATGGCAATGTCCGTATCCTGATCCCTATTTAGTATGCTGTTAAAAATTTTCAGAAGAGTATTATGTATCTCCTCAACTTGCACACTTTCAGGGACTCCTCTGACCCTAATATTATTGTGCCTCCCTCTATTTTCTTGATCTTCCAATTGACGCTGTAAGTCTATAATTTTTGCATCCTGTGTTTATATATGGGTATAAATCCGCTTCTGATTAGATGTAAGCTTACTTTGAGTTAGTTCAGTTTCATCAATCCTTGTGGCTAAGGCAAACATCTCTCCTAATGTCTTGCAGCTCTTTGATCGACTGTGTCACTTCTTGGAGCATGGTTTTTATGTCTGACTTCCTTGGAAGTGAGGCAAGGTAAGTATGTGCTGGGATCTCCTCTCCGCCGTCACTATCTTGTTCTGATGAGTCATGATGCCGGTCTGTATCTTCTTCTCTGCTTAACACAGCCAGCGCCATCTTGGATAATCTGCGCTCCGTGTTTTTTTTGAAAAATAAAGGTGGCAGTTCAGCTTGGGACATCGCTTGATTCTTTTGCGACATCTTCTCCTTCTCTTGTTTACCTTTTTGTGGTTTCCCCATGCTTTGCTCTCAGCCAAATGAGTTAGCCTGGGGGTTTGAAGCAGAGTTAGTCTATCTCGCGTCCATCTACGACAACGGCAAGCCACGCCCCTCCTCTATTTTCTTTATTAAGGTTCCCTGGAATTGTGTAATGTAATGTATTTGCTGCAACATATATGTCCATTCAACTTTAAATTTCCCTCCATATGCAAATTAATCTGAGCGCAAGACCTTTATCGAATTTGCGCTAGGCAGAAATGAACGCTAGCACATATTTGCTTTCAATTGCTTGCATTGCTGATGTAAGGCTAGCGAAACATCGCCAGCATTGCTGCCCATGACAAAACTGTGCATTCCAGTGAATTATTGTTGTTAGTGAATTGTCACTGGCGAAATGTAGCGATGGGTGCGAAGCGGACTCTGGCAAATTTTTGCCCTTGAGTAAATCTGCCCCTAGGAGTGGTGAAACATTTTCAAGAAAACTTTATATGTGGAGGTGCCTTTGACTTAATTCTACTAGATGCTGTATATCATGACCTCGATAAATGAGAATCTTCATAGACATTATTAACTACAGTAATGCATGATGAATGATTGTTTATGGCTGGTGATAGTGTACGATTCACTAAATTATTATGAATGGTTTATGAACCATATCAATTCACTAAATTGCTCTGCATATCAATAATTACAATAAGATGAGAAAATAATCAATCCCAAATAACTCTGAACTTACAGCTTTGAGAAATGCCTATTGGTGTACAGATAACATTGCCTTTCACTCTAAGCAATAGTTAGTTGTTTGCATTAACAACAATTTAGCAAAAAAGCACTAATCTCTAAAAAGTAGTGGATTATTAGTCTGTTGCCACAGACAGATATTAAAGAACTAGAATAGGAAATCCATCAATATTTTAATCTAGCAGGTGTAAAGTATGTGCTTACTGTACAAAAGCCACAGGACATGTGGGTTTACTGCAGGTCCAACTGGTTCAGGCTTGCTCAGCGGCTGGTGACTTTACTGTGCCCCAAACTGTTCTGACAGCCATCTATTTATATAGTCATACCTGCCAGACCCGCCCCCTCTTATGACCTCAAAGGTGGGTGGGTTTGGCACAGTCTGTCTTTTTGTCAACCTGTAATCACTAAAAGGTATCTCCCCGGAATTTTAAACCATTTCAGTGGAACAATTCTGGTGTTTATAATATGTATGTTTCCACATATTAAAATTCAAGATGGCATTTTTTTGTTAAAATTTTCTGAACTTAATTTTTGATATTTATGAATAAATCAATTGACAGCTAAAACCTGGAGACTAGTGATGAGCAATTTTTTTGCCATGTTTCCCCCGTAAACACCCAATTATGCGAAAGTGCGTCCATTTACTTTAATGTGTTTTGCAAACTTTTGCCATTTCACAAATTCTTGGTGAAGTGAAACAGAACAGATTTGCTAATCACTACTGGAGACCTATAAAAGTCAGTGGGTGGTGTATTTCCAATATTCATCTTATTTTATTTTTTTAACTTTTTAAACATTTGAATATGTCAAAATGAATGGCACTAAGCAATTTTCATTTTGTTTGAGTTTTGTAACTGCAAATTAATGCATTCACCTTTTTCTTAGCCACTTTCATAAATGTAGTAGTGATTGACAAGTAAATATCACAAAAAACTTGCTAAATCATGATTTTGTTCCGAGATTTCTGAAAAATTTGGATCTGAAAATTGATAGATTGGTCTCTATTCTTAGATTATTCTAATATGTTATAATAAAACATATTTGCCATCTAAGTTAATCTTACTATTGTTTGTGGTAAGCTTATTAGGCTTGGGGTCTCCAAATTAATAAAGTGTTTATATTATCTAAATAGGTTCTGGTACCCTTTGTACCTCAATAACAGAGTATCACATAAGAGTTCCAATGGATTACTCTAGCAATAAAACAACCTGCCCAAAAGTAAGATTTATGGTGAAGACTTCTTACTTAACATGATAGAGTTTAAAATTTACCAACCCTTGTATTAGCCCATTTTTTAACAAAAGGGCTACATGTCAAATGAATAATTATATACATACTGTATGTGACAAACATTTACATTGGCTTTTAATGGGTAAAGACTAGCCAAGTTGGGGTTGTTCACGCTGGAGAGCAAGTGTTTAAGGGGGGAATATGATAACTATCTATAAATAAATAAGGGGATCATACAAGAACCTCGCTAAAGCTTTATTGACCAGTAGGTTCTTCCAACTGACAAGATGGCACCCATTCCGATAAGAAGAAAGAAGGTTCTGTCTAAATAATCGGAAAGGAATAGTGAGAGCTGTGAAGATGTGGAATTCTCTCCCTAAATCAGTCGTACTGGCTGATGCATTAGATAGCTTTAAGAAGGGGTCGGATGGCTTTTTAGCAAATGAGGGAATACATGTTTATGGAAGATAGCTCGCAATACATCTTGATCCAGGAATGGATCCGATTGGCATCTTGGAGTCAGTAAGGAATTTTTTCCCCCTTGAGACAAATAGGAGAGGCTTCAAATGTTTTTTTTTGCCTTCCTCTGGATCAACTAGTTAGGCAGGTTATATATAGTTTTAAAAGGTTAAAAAAAGTGTCTTTTTTCAACCTAACTTAATATGTTACCTCTTGCTGTCAAATGTTAAACAAGTGATGTAATTTGAATAAAATGTCACTTTTATGAACTAGAGGACATATATAATAATATTAGACAGATATATAAACCATGAGGCTAAAAGACACATCAGCTATAGCAATCAAGGAGTGATTCTGCCTAGTGGATTGAAACTACAAAGGGGGGAGGGGTGCAAATAAGGCCAATGGAAGTAAAATGAAAGCATAATTAACTTCACCAAGAAGTAGAGACTGATCTATATATAGTCCCTGACCCCATGTTTTTTTAGTCATTTATTTTAGATACAAGTCTATGATCATAAAATCGCAAGACATATCATGGGAGATTAGAGTTTTCACGGCAATTGAGGGGGTAAAAAGTTAAGCAACCTCATAAAGTATCAGTTATACAAAAGTGGCCTCCTCTCCTAACAGCACAATTGTTGAATGAACATTATACTGGTCCTTGTGTAACTCTGGAATATATATTTATTGTAACAAGGTTTGTAGCAGAATAATCACACAAACCCCATTGCAGTCACATGCAGCTATACAAATAAGAAGCCAAAGTTGGAACGGTTATAATGTGTGATACATGTGATATGTGTATAGCTTAATCTCAGCAACAGACAAGGCAAATATAGTAATGCAAATATTTCATCCCATGTTTTTACAAATATTAACTTGTGTAAAAATCTTAATAGAAAATCACCTAAGGCTTTTATACTTTTATACTTATCAGATAAATGTAATTATTGTAGCAGGTATACATACAGTGTATGAACATTAGAGGAAGCGTCCTGCTTAGAACCAAAGTATACAGTGAAATGTGGTGGTATTATAAATCTATAAAGCTGCAGGATAATCAGAAACTAAAGTTCATCTTTAAACAGGGCACTGATTTCAACCACAAGGCCAAAATATTTAAGAACAAAAAGTTGAATGACCCACAATGGCCGAGTCAAAGCCCTGATCTCAAACAATTTTGATAATCTATGATACTGTTTGAAAACTAAATATGTTGGCCATCATCTCCAGAGGTGTGTTCTGAATGACACACTGTAAAAGCTAGGGATTTTGCAGGGTATGTCCACCTTTATAGTGCTGAATGTCATTCTAGGAACAGAAAAGAGGTAATATTCAAATGAAGGTGCTAACTTTCCTTAGTTTGAAAAGAGAGACTAGTGTCAATGTATAGCTATCTATATATATATATATAGTCCCCAATGGAATGCACACCAAAAGTATAATCAGTGCCTGGGTGCCAGTCCGTCTTTGTAATAAATGTAGAATTCGTCTAATGACAGCACTCAGAGTATAATCAAATAAACAAAAAGGATAAACTAAAGCAGGTTTATTAATACAACGTTTCGGTTCTATCTTAGAACCTTCCCTGATGAAGGTTCTAAAATAGAACCGAAACGTTGGATTAATAAACCTGCTTTAGTTTATCCTTTTTGTTTATTTGATTATACTGTGAGTGCTGTCATTAGACGAATTCTATATGTATATATATATATATATATATATATATATATATATATATATATATATATATATATATATATATATATATATATATATATATATATATATAAATCCATTGGTGAAACAGGAGCACCAACTTTCAAGATAACTTTCAAGTAAACCGACTGCTCTTCTTGAAGATAGCTCGAGTGTAGGAGCCGGAACGTCGCAATAAACCACCATTTTTTTGCACTAATACAAGTCCCGTGAGTGCGGTTCATTTTCTATTTGTTTATATTGATTTATAACCAGCACCCAGGCATTCGGTTATCTTGAAAGTGGGTGCTCTTTATATATATGTGTTAAATTATGTGTTAAATTATATATATATACATTTATAAATATATTTATATAATTTAACAAAATGAGAGCACTCATAGCAAGAGTCAAATTAAAGCAAATATAGTGCTGTACTGCTTTACTGCATCACAGCAATTCTGGACGTGTTTTGATCCTCTGGGGCCGTCGTCAGGATGTCAGAGGATCAAAGCATGTCGATGTCCACAATTGCTGCGATGCAGTAAAGCACTATACTTGCTTTAATTTGACTGTTGCTGTGAGTGTATATATAAGCACAGCAAAAAGGCTCTCACTCACAGGACTTACAAAAGAGAATAAGGTGTTTATTTGGCAAAAACAACTATTCTCTTTTGTAAGTCCTGTGAGTGAGAGCCTTTTTGCTGTGCTTACATACAATTATTTGAGCTTTTTGCACCCAGGCATTGTACACCTATACATAAGTTGCTGCCAAAATGCTTCTCTGTCTAGCAACATTGTGATGTTTTGTTAGAAGTAATGCAACATGCCACTATGGTATGTTTTTCATTAAACATTCTATTTTTAATCCTGTTAGTGGTCCACTGAGCATTGATTTGTAAGCCACCGCCATAACCTTTTATTTGAACTTTCTTTGTACACATTGTGAACCACAAGAATTCCATTGCCAAATTGATTCTAACTTTTAATTCTTAACTAAACTACTTTACTTACAAGCCCACTACTAATTTGAATTTATTTTATACTTATACTAAAATGTGTTATATTTATTGTGGTTGGTACCTACCCACAACTAAACATGGGAAAGTAAACTGAGGTCATTCAGTTACTGTAGTTTTTCAATTATAAATATAGTCTTGCTTTAATTAATTCTTGTAGATGTTTGCCTGGAAAAAATAAGCTTGTGAGGTTTTTGTACCAACAGCTATGTATTTTTAAACTTTTATCTTAAAAAGCATTTTCTAAAACAGTGGTTCTTAACCCTGTCCTCAGGCTCCAGTCACAGAGTGCAATTTCTGCCGCTCCTCACAGCGGCACAGGTGGATCTGTCAGAATCACTCAGCCACTTATTGATCCACTTGGGCTCCCGAGGGGATATCCAGAAAATGTGCACTATAGGAGAAAGCCTAAGGGCAATATTAACAATGACTGTTCTAAAACAATAGAAGAAATGCATTAGACCAAGTTTGCAAACAGTTTCCTTCAAAATCACTACAGGCCTCACATTATAACAATATGAATATTATGTATTTAACTAAAATGTAAAATTGTTAAATGCTGCTCAGGAATCCCTGACACAAAGAAGGAAAAAGCAGCAGTGTAAAGAATGCCTATAAATATTGTATCATCCCAGTTAACTAAAAAAGTATACAATATACAAACCTGCCAGCAGCCTAAGCAAGGCTTTCCCTACCCTAAAAGAGTGTCATATCCATAATATAGCATTGGCAGGTCACCCAAAATATAGGCAATAATACATGTCAAGAGACATAAGTGTGCTTTCCAAAGCCAGATAATAACAAGTTATCTGTAGTTCATTAAAGCACATATAGGGGCATTCACAAAATATTACAGGTTGAAATCCCCCATGTAAACAATGACCATATGCCAAGCCAGTTCGTTCTTTCCTCTTAACAATTTGTAGTGGCTCAAGTAAAATAATTTCTTAAAAATTTTCCCTAACAGCATTAAAGCAGATATTGTTCACACATTCACTAGTTTATCACCTTGCATCTACTGAAGCATCGTTTCAATAATGTTCATTTTATAGTGACACAACCTACATTTAATTTACACATTGATGTATTATTTTAGGCTATTTATAATTTTTTCAAAGATATTATAGTTACTTTGCTGATTAGTGTTAATTCAGAACTATACTTTTTATGCATTTTACATGTATCTATATGCTAGTGTGCCTTGTTCGCATGCCTTTTTTATGTTTTACCAGTTAAAGGCAAGGTTTGTTCAGATTTGTGATATGACTGACTGCTAATAAAATGGTGGTATGAGGCTAAACTAATTGTTATCAGTCATGCAGAATGTGTATTTAGTAGGTCAGGAGTTTTAAGGGAACACTTTTTGACTTTTATTCCTAAGGCTGATGTCACACAAAGAAATTAGTCACTCGCAGTAAATCAGCAGTAAATTGTGGGCGAATAATTGGAAAAAATGCTTCCCCACCAGCAATAAGGGAATTCCGTGTTGGGAAACAAACAAGTTGTTTCTGGTTTCTCAGGTAGCCTGAAGTATCCTCACAATGCAACTTTAAGGTACTTTAGAAAGCTGAAGAATTACATATATTTCCCTAATTATTGCCAGTAGGAAGGAAACTAGCCCACTGTTGTGCAGATTTTTCATGGGCAACAAGACATCATGGATGACAATACCATTAAAGTGATGACTCTTTGTATGATTTTATGTTTAAAGAACAAAGAAGGTTGCTTTAAAAAATCCCATGTTTGGTTTACTTGTGAGCTAGAAAGAATATATATATCTGTATCTGTATATCTATATCTGAATATCTGAATCCTATATCTGTTCCTTGATCATATTGGTCACTATTGACATTGTCAATTAATAGTTCTATTGTTTAGAGAATTTGGAAAGCAAGTTCTAGCCAAATTAAAATAAAAAACATTTATTTAAAGTATGTCAAATAATGGTTTATGTCACTATACACTAGTGCACTTAAAGATAATGCCATGTGTAGAGTTTATTAGCTGCTATTTTAGCATGGTTATAGATCATCAAAAGGAAACAATAGTAGCCAGTGACACGTTGTAGCTACAAGTCTCTACTTGTAGCATAAGGGCAATGGCAGGCTTAGTGCTTTTTGCATGCAGGAGATTGCATCTCCCAGATTCTAGCTGCTGAGGTCAATGACTTCAGTTACCACATAGTTTATTCAATTTTAGGCAGCAGAAAGCCATAACTAAAGGGCAAATATCTACCCTTCTATTGTTTATGACTGTTAACTAAGGTTATAAATACATGATGATAAAATAGCTTGTACAAAATAAAGACAAACTGCAAATTGTCTTTAAATATCACTGTCTACTGCATACAAGTACTAAAATGCAATTTTAATGTAAGCTTTCCCTGTATATATGAAAATTGAAATTGCTTCTACAAAATGTCAATTACTTACGATTTTATAAATCCAAAATATCGGAGTAACAGTGGTTAAACCACAAATGTCCCTTCTGTATTGAAATCACAACTGTAATAACATGGAATTCTTTCATACGTCTAACTACATTTTCCCTTTTGCCACATTTCATGTAATGCAACAAGGACGCTGGTTGGGGTTCTGCTGAGTATGTAGTGACAGTGTGCCCCAAGCTGCTATTTATTTGCATTGTCTGTGACGAATAACAAGAAAAGATAGCAAGCAAAGACAAAACAGAAGTAAATCTACAAGAAATATCAAAACATAATTAACTAAATGAAACAAAGCAGATGTTTCGGTTGTCTTTCAAGATTAGTTTGCGGCTTGAAGTTGTGATATTAGCTGGGTTGCTTGTTAGAAAAAAGATTTAATCATGTTGCATACATTCAATTTAGCAATTATTTTCTTATGATTAAACAAGGCAAAATGTCTTCTCTAGCACTTGATTACATATGGAAATGTCATCTTAACACACATTCTACTAAATAATACACTTTATAAATACATGTTAATAATATTGATAATTTTTCAATTTTTTTCATTTTTTACAATGAAGGAACACAAATTAGATTTAGTGTCATCAAGAGCCAATCAAACTTCCTTTATGTTTTTGCAATGTGAGATGAAATCAGAGTAACTTAAGGTACCTCACATATGCACACAGAGAACCTTTGCAGATACTGCCCAGGCCAGAATCAAATCAACTGCCGTATAGTAATGAGCACATTTTTCGCCAGGCATGGATCCATACTAAAATTTCGTAATTGGCCATCATATTTTTTTGCGAACTGTGGCAAGAATTTTCAGTGAAAAAAAAAATTGCCTTAAGAAAAAAGCTCTAATGCATTTGGACAAAAAGTCCTCAAGACAAGTTGTCAAGACAAAAAAGTCACAGCAAGAAAAAACATCCATTGACTTTAATGCCTTTGGAGTGAGAAAAAAATTTGCATGCGTAAAGAATTATTGCGTGTCAAAAAAATTGTCGCCTATTGACTTCAATGTGTTTTGTGAATTTTTTACTGTTTTGGGAATTTTTCAGCAAACAGGACAGATTCGCTCATCACTAGTGCTACATGCTAGCAGTGCTAACCACTGAGGCAACATGCTACCTACTGTATGTATAGGTTATATGCCAGTTTTTGTATAAATTGCAATATGCAAAATCCTAACAGAATGATCAGAAATGCACAAACAAATAGCTGCATAAACAAACATAAACACTTTTTATAGTATTACCGTAGCTCATTTACATGAGTATATATTTCAAATGAAGATTGACGCTTATGGGATGAAACTCTTGTTCTGGAGTGCAATAAAATTCAGGAACTGAATAATTTGGGCACCAGTATTTCTATAAAGTCAAACTAAACTCTTTTTTGGGTAGATGCTACACAATTTAGGATGATGGGTGCTGATTTAGATGGTACAATAGCATCAGTAAATGTTTCAAGTGCTTTTTCACAATAGATGGTATTCATTCAATATCAGCTCAATATCATCCAGAGGCAGTACTCACTGCCTTGGTGAATTGTATATTACTCCAGGAACCTATTTAGCAAGTTTTATTAGCTTAAATGCCTGAAGCAGCATATAGTACAATCACACTCATTTGGTAATATAATGTATATAATAAAGAATTTAGTTGCCATTATTTTTTTAGAGATGGGCTTGCATAATGATAAAATTAAATAACATTATAACAAAGAAGAGTTCCAGTCTTGCTGACACTGAAAAAAAGGATCCATTAATCTCATTGCATAGGTGCATGTCTTCAGCTCTCCTGGGAGCCACTCAGGTTAAACAGGGTGCAATCACTTCTCCTAGCAGCAGTCATTGATAGTACTGGTAATAACATACTAATCATGTGGCTTTTGACTAACTTTTTATAAAATTTCATATTTTTCACTGCTGTCTTTAATTTCTTTTCTGTTTCTGTTTTTTAATACAGCTCAACTTAATGCTTTGTCTTGCAGTAAGAAAGTAAACAAAATATATCTGTCTTCTCAGAAAACTGATTTTTGTAGGTCAACAGAGGTCTGAGTGAACATTCTGTTATAAATTCTTTCAGAACAGCAGTTTTGACGTTGTGGGAAAGGATGTAGCATTAAAGCTTATGTCAAACCAGGACACCTTAGGGTACATGCCAAGGTGTATTCACTTATGTGGATGCTGTTTGGTGTGTTCCAGGACATGGAACTTATTAACTGGTCTTACACATGCTTGTAGGTCTGTATCCACAAAAAATAGAAAATGTTTGGGCAATACCAAAAGGAAGCGGAAATTGTATAGATGCTTTTAATCATTCATGAACAGGTTAAATTCTGTAATAATTAAGTCTGTAATTTTTATTTTTTAAAAATTGTTCAGTTGTAATTTTACTATGGAGTATACTTTCAGAATAAAAAATGTTTTTATTATGTTTTAAGGCTGCCATGCATTTCATTTGCTTGTACCTGCATAAACAGAATTTGGTTGGACGTACCATCTAATCTTTGCATGTCACAAAAAAATTATGCACATGGTCAGGAATATATTGGGAGGCAATATTAAACGGCATGGCCCATTAATTCTGTATTGAGCTCATGGCCTGCAATATATCGGGAGGCAATATTAACTGTCATGGAAACAATGAATCGGCTGGGCTCCTGTCATTTGGATCACCATACTTTAAGTCTGCTAATATCTTTTAAAAACCAATAGTATTGTTTTGCCACCAATAGGAATTCATGCAGCTTAGTTACCATCAGTCCAAATTATAGTCCTAGGTTTGGTTGTGTTCACAATCCCCTGCCGGCTTTCACTTGTATCCCTCAAGTCCACAAAATAATACCTAAAAAAGAAGCCAGCGCCACAGGCACCGGGAAAAACAAACAAATATAGGGCAGTAACGTTTTATAAATGACCCCCTTAATTCTGTGCACAGGTTATATTATGGCTTCACCGTGCAAGCCTCTGACGAAGTGATAGACGAAACGCGTAAGGCACGGAGCACCGAATAGCACGCCATAGGAGAGAGACCCGCCGACATACCGCAAGGGACCCTAAAGCCACGAGCGCTCTGGCAGCAGGACTTCCGACTGTGGATAGGCGTGGAGAGAAAGCCTCTCTAGGACGTTATGCTATACATGCTATTATTGCGGGATGCCATGTGAGTGCATTTTTAATGTTACATTTTTAAATATATTAAAGGCAATATTACACTATTTCGCTGCTGCATCTACTTCACAGCTTTTAAGGATACGCGCTGGGACAACAAAGAGTTTTTTTACGCCTATTTGAACTATATGTTTGTGAGTATCCACCTATAAGGCCCACGAGGCAAGAAGCAACCCCTCTTCCCTAAAAGGCTATACATAATTGTGGTGGTGGATAAGAAGGAGTTACACCTAGCACGGTGAAGCCATAATATAACCTGTGCACAGAATTAAGGGGGTCATTTATAAAACGTTACTGCCCTATATTTGTTTGTTTTTCCCGGTGCCTGTGGCGCTGGCTTCTTTTTTAGGTATTAGTTACCATCAGGTTAAAGGTACTGTTTTATTACTAAAGAATAAAAGGAAATCATTTTTAAAACTTAGAAAATGGAAATGGCCTTCTGTTGTTCAGCCCATGTACGCAAATAAAGTTTTCAGCAGCAGAAATACTTTACTTTGCAGAATATTATACTTTTTTAAAGTATTAATATTGAAAAAAAAATATTGCTTGCTAGAAAGTTATTGCACTGCGAATGTTAGAGGCCTATCAAATGTGTGTGATTTTTTTTTCTGCTTCAAATAAACTCACAGTTAAAATAATCAAATATAAAAAACTAAAAATTGTGGGAAAAAAGTAAAAAACCTTAAATGTGTGTATTACTCATTGTTTTTAGTGAGTTTACGTGCTCAAAGTTAGAAAAACTTGAAAAGCGTGAATTGGTTAGAACAGCTCCTATTGATTTCTACATGACCTTGCAAGCTTTTAGATGCAGAACTTTTAAATTCAAAGTTCTTATATGCTTAATAATAACAGAAATTCATGTTTTTGACTCATGAATCATATTCATGATTGTTAGTGCAAAAAATGTAAATCACAAAAAACGTATGTTGATAAAGGGCTCTTTTACGATCGCAGAGTACAATTTTGGTTATGCAAACTTTGCTGTTCTTTAAAGGAACTTGCATTGAAAGCTGTTCCCTGCACTACCGCACAGGATGGAGAGCTCAGGAAGTGGTCTATCAAAATAAAAGGGAAGTGGGATCTTGGGTATAGAGTGAGTAGTTAGCAGTTTTGGTAGCTCAACTATTTCATCCCCAAAAGGTTTTATTATAGGACAAGGCCAAAGAGTGCATGGGGCACCACATCCACACCAAATATAAGTATTGGATGATTAGGGAATAGTTTAAACAGTTTGTCACAGGTATTGTACCAAAGCATTTTGTAAATGTTTTCTTTTTGTTTAACACAAATAACCATTTTCTGGTATTAGACCAGATTTGAGTCCAACCAGTCATATTTTGGGTCAGAGCTGTTTTTCTTTTAGTCATATATGAATGTTTCAAAAGATCAATTGGTGGGTCTATCTGTATCTTATGTATCCTGGAAGTTAATCCTTTCTAAAGGAGGCTAGGCAGTTTATTGACTCTAATGGTGAGAAAGAGGAGTTTGCAGGAATCTATGATCTGCGAACTCTATTTGTTCTAGGGAATAAGGATAGCCACCTAGCAACAGCTTTTGGGTTAGGCGGCAGCCTCCCGAATTGATCGCTGGAAACTTCTAATGCTCTGAAAAGAGCGGGAAGAAGTTACAGGAACAGGATCTCTTAACTCTCGCGAGATCTTGTTCCTGTCAGAATTTTTCGGAAGACTGGTGATGACTATCCTTAAGTATACCTGTTTTCAAATAAGAGTGAAAAAACACATTTTTGAAATAAACAGTGTAACTCTTTATTCCTTGAGAGGAAGAGATAATAAAGAAACTTTTTTGTAAGATATTTGTAATTGTAACAATTAACATTCTTTAGTGACATTTGGTATGAGATACTTTCACCTATATGTAATAAAAGGCACTAAGTTTACCCAGGAGCAGTAACCCATAGCAACCAATAAGATATTTGCTTTTAAACAGGTGACCAGTAAATGCTGCCTGCTGATTGGTTGCTATGGGTTACTGCCCCTGGGCAAACTTAGTGTCTTTTATTACATAACCCCCTTTGTAATTCAATTGAAATACAATTTCAGTGTGTATCTTGTTTGACTGAAATATCTTCTATTTTGTATCTTTAGTAGATGAGTTATTATCCACCTTAGCTGGCTTGTTGAATCCTGTAGAGAAAAGAAAATCTTTGTTTATTTTCTATTTTTCAATTTAACACATGTAAAACTAAACCACCAGTTAACTTGGGTGGGTGGGATGGGCGCTGTTGCTAGGTGGCTATCCTTATTCCCTAGAACAAATAGAGTTCGCAGATCATAGATTCCTGCAAACTCCTCTTTGTTCTTCGGGAGGATGCCACCTAGCAACAGCTGTTGGGTAGAATAGCACACACCTGGTGGTTGCGCGAATGAAATTGAGTTTTTCTTGCTCTGTAGGTCTCCAATAATATTTTGCAAATGTCCTCTGAGAAGACCACCTGGCTGCTTTAAGTATGATGGGAAGTGAAACACCCTTTGATGCTGCCTTTGTGGCTGTGGCTGATCTTAGTGAGTGTGCTTTAAATATGGTAGTATCAATCGAGGCCTGACTCATAGCATGCAGTATCCACCCTCTTATTGTGTTTACTTTAGCGGGACGAAAAGGATTTCTTGTTGTCAAGAGTAATTGCGACATATCACCTCTTACTTCCCTAGATTTTTCTAAGTAGGTGGATAAAGCCGATACAATACATAAAGATGTATCTTCCTCATCTCTTAATAAGTCCACTTCCACTGGAGATGAGTTTTCAATTTGCGTTTTAGTTCTACCTTTAAGAATAATGTGGAAACCACCTGGGGTTGAAGAAAACCATGGGTCTGTTATGTGGATGAGAGTTAGTTCTGCCCTTCTTGCTGCTAGAGCTAAAGCTAAGAGAGCAGTCACTTTTATAGTAAGGCTTCTCAAGTCTGCATTCTGATTATCTATCGTAGATAGGTACTGCAACAGAGGTTCGGTGTCCCAAGTGTTGTCATATTTAGGACAAATTGGTCTTGATAAACAAGCTCCTCTGATTAATCTCAAATAGAGTTTACTATCCGTGAAATTTGGAATTAAGAAATTTAGTGCTGAACCGTATGATTTTAGGGTATTAGAAGCTGTCCCTTGTTCAAACTTATATGCTAAAAAATCTAATGCCGAGTGTAGTGAAATCCCTTTATTTGAGTCCTGTAAATGAGGGTACATCCAAGTTTTAAATTCCGCAATAAGGGAATTATATTTTTTACATGTTCTAGATCGAAGGGAAGAATTTATCAGCTTTATGGTAGAATGTTTCAATGAAGGATTTTGGTATAAGAAATTGGAGCTGCAATCCACATTAGTGTTGGTAGGTTCTTCAGTATCTCTTGTGTACCCTGAAAACAGTCCTGAGTGAACCCCAATGGAACCTTCCTGCCTGAAATTAGGGGTTGTATCAGTGGAAACCATGGTTTGGATGGCCAAATTGGATACACCAGGACTAGATCTCTGACTCCCTCCATTTGAATTTTTTGGAGAACATTCGGGAGAATATATGGAGGGGGAAAGGCATAAAGGTTTGTTAAACCTGTCCATGGGAAGGAAAGTGCATCCATTCTCCATGCATTGCTTGTCCAGGTTCTGGCTACAAATTTCTTTGTTTGAGCTGATGTCTGGGATGCAAATAAATCTATTGATCTTTCTCCCAGTTGTGTCTCTATTTTGTGGAAAATGTCCTTTTTTAGTGAGACTTGTGATAGTGTTATCTTTTGACGCGATAAAGCGTCTGCTAATTCGTTTTCCTCTCCGGGAATATATGTGGCGTGTAATGTGATTTGATTGGAAAAAGCCCAATCCCAAAGGTCTAGCGCCAAATAACAAAGTGTTTTTGATTTTGTTCCTCCCATTCTGTTTACATATGAAACTGCTGTTTTGTTGTCTGACTGAATTAACACAGACTTTTGAATATTTGGTGATATTAGAGCCTTTAAGCTTAAAAACATCGCCTTTAGCTCTAATACATTTATGTGAAGTGTTTTTTCTTTTCCTGACCAAAGACCTCTGACTGCTCCTTTGTGAGTGTAAGCTCCCCAACCTCTTAAGGAGGCGTCCGTTGTTATTATGATGTCGTAATCGTTTTTTATAAGTGGCTTTGGGAAAGGCTGGGTTTGCCAGGTTATCAGAGCGAGTTCCCTTTTTACTTTGTTTGGAAGTGTTAATTTTTTGTTCCAGTGAATATTTTCCCTTAATTTTTGTGCTAGCCACATTTGTGAGTGCCGACACAGAAGAGGTGCTTGAGTGCATCCTGGGGACAAAGCAATTATTTTCCCTATTGCTGCTGCAATTAAACGTAGGGAAACTTGATGAAGTGGTAGCAACTGGGTTATGAAAACCTGAATATGTTCCCACTTTTCTCTGGGAATGGAAAGGGTTAACCTTGTTGTATCTACTGTGAATCCCAGAAATGTTATTGATTGGCAAGGGTTTAGTACTGATTTTTCCCAATTTATTGTGAATCCTAATTTTTGCATTAAAGTGATGAACATCTGTCTTTGGTCTATGAGAACTGAAATATCTGGATTTAGAATAAAAATGTCGTCCAGATAAAAAATGCATGTTATCCCTTTTTGTCTTATGTGAGAAATTACTGATTTCATTATCCTGGAAAATGTGTATGGAGCGTTGGAGAGGCCAAACACCATTACATTCCAGTGGTAAATATTTTGCTTCCACTGGAATCTCAAAAACCTTTTGTGATTTTTTTGATATTTTTATAGCATGGAATGCATCCTTTAGATCTATCTTTATGCAATAAGCATTTTCTTTCAAGAGGTATGTGAGATCTGCAATGCTTTCCATTCTGAAACGTTTCCTTTTTAAAAATTTGTTTAAAGACTTCACATTCAGGACTGGTCTGACAGAACCATCTGGCTTTGGTATTGGGAAAAGATGACTTATCCAGCCTGACTGTGAAAGGTCTGAGAGTTCTATCTTTCCCTCTAGCAAAGCCTTTTCTAAGGCACCGTCTAGAACTGCACTGGTGTCTCTGTATCTGTTTTTGAATTTGAGATTTGAAGTGGGAAAGATTTTAGAGGAAGGTACAAGCCCCTTCTTATTATGTTTAAAACCCATTTGTCTGTGGTTATTGTTTGCCATAAAGGTATAATTTCTGACTGGGAAAAAGCTTGAGTTTTGTTTACCTGGCACTCTTTTCTTATAACCAGTAGACCACTTTGGGTTGGTTGTTCGTCCACTGGACTGGACTCTCTGGCCAAAGAAAGGTCTTTTATAGCTCTGTGAGGCTTCACGGGACGACCCCTGAGCTCTGTAAGGACGTCCCTCTCCACGAAAGGGTTTTTTGTTGAAAAAGGAAGGTCTTTTCCAGTCCCCAAATGATTTTCTTGCCTTATAGCGTGATTTTACCTCCTTAATAAAATCTGGACCAAATAAATTAGAGTCCTCAAAATTTGGAAATTCATGTGATTTCGGAGCCAGGTCTGACATGCCCATAGCTCTTCTCACACTTGTGACATGGTTAAAAGCCTGGCCAATCATCAATGCAGCCCGGGTGGATGCTTTAAGAAGTGCTAATTTTGAAGATTGCAAGGAATAAATATACTTTCTGGACTGTTGTCCTTCTTGTTCTGCTTTATCAAGCATGAGTAACAAAGGACCGGCTGCATCTGCAATTTTAAATTGTATGTTGCGCAAGGACTGATCCATCCTGTCATTATTAGTTACTGTACCAGTAATAGAGGATAGTGCAGGGTCTACTTCTGGTGCTAACATAGCCTGTATATCAGGGATTCCAATATGGTTTCTTAAAACCAAGTCATCTTCTTTCATTAAAGAAGAGCGAAAGGCATACTTTGTGAAATCATACACCTCAGATTTATCATTAAGTGCCCATCTGGCATTAAATAATTTTGGTGGAGGTGTTTTTCCTAAGAGATCAACTCTTGACATTTGTGTGTCACTTATTTTCCCTCTTACAGAGGATGCTGAAGATTTCATTGTTTTTTCACAATCCCAATCCACCTCAGAGATTTTTGAATTGCCAGCTACGGGCTCAGAATCAGAAGCAACCGCTTCAGAGTATAATGAACAATGACTGCTGCTATCATAATGTTTAAAATGACCCTTTCTGGGTAATTTTTGTGAAATCCCAAACGGGACCAAATTTCTTTTCTTCTCCTTTCCTTTCTGTCTCAAACGAGACTTTTTTGCCTTAGGAGAGCTGTCTGTTGAACTCTTACCAGAGTCTGAGGAAGAGTCTTGAATATTATAGTTTTTCTTTTTCTTATTTTTTATAAATTCCTCTTCAGAGGATGAAGAATTATCTGGAGACTGAATTCGTCTCCTTTGTTTAACATTTTTTAAATGTCTGTGAGGAGAAATTTCTAACGACTCAGTAGCCGTTACAGAGAGTGTGTCCTCCATCACAGCGCTGTGAAAAATTCTGACAGGAACAAGATCTCGCGAGAGTTAAGAGATCCTGTTCCTGTAACTTCTTCCCGCTCTTTTCAGAGCATTAGAAGTTTCCAGCGATCAATTCGGGAGGCTGCCGCCTATCCCAACAGCTGTTGCTAGGTGGCATCCTCCCGAAGAACAAAGAAGAAGCTTGTCGAAAGTTGATGAAAACTGATGAAAATGTCTGAGTTGAAAACATTCAAACAGTTACAACTGGCACGTTGGAGCCTTTTGGGTTACTATGTATATGAAAAAAAAGAGTGCAAGTTGAACAATCCAACAGGTCTTCAAATTAATGTAGATTGGTATTATGCCATCTATTGTTCCTATTGGTCTAGCACAGTGCTGTCCAAATTCCGAGGGCCAACATTTTACAGGCCTATGTGGAGGAGGGCCGATAATGGAAGTCAGTGTTGGCCACTCCCCCTTTTAAACAACACCCACTGTAAACCACACCCACATTACCACAAAAACTTTTAAGACAATATCCACATTAACGGTAGTAGCACACCAAAAAACAAAATGGTTGGTGCTCACTGCAGGGAAATCCCTCTTCACTCATGTGTGCAAAATTGAAGTCATGTTAAAAACTAAGCTTTAAATCCATATGCCTCATCCTCCCCTGTGGATAACAAATCCCAAGAACAAACCCCTAACAAGCTTACATTCCATAGGTAGCATAGGGCAAGCAGAGAATGGCACACACATGCAGTACTGGGCAAGCAGAGAATGGCACACACAGGGAGGCAGGGCCGGGCCGGGCCAAGGTATTTTTGCACCCTAGGCAAAGGCTTCAATCAGTGCCCCCCCACCCAGTCCTGCGTTACCATTTTCCACTTTACCAGTCATATAGCCCCCTGTACCTGTGCCAGCACCTATCATATTGCCTCCATTTGTACCTATGCCAATGGCAGTCAATCCCCCAGATTGCCCCCAGGCCCCAATCTGTACCTGTGATGGCATAAACCAAAACATCCATCATATTTTTACCCCCAATCTGTACCTATGCCAGCAGCAACCAAAATAATCCATCATATTGCCCCAATTTGTATCTGTTCCAGCAGTAGCCAAAAATCCATCATATTGCTCTCAACATCTGTGTACCTGTGCCAGCAGCCACCATATTGACCCATGTACCTGAGCCAGCAGCAGAAAATGCCTTATATTGCCCCCAATCTGTATCTGTGCCAGCATCAGCCAAAAAATACACACTATTGCCTCCATATATGTACTTGTGCCAGCAGCAGCCAAATATCCATCATATCATCTGTTTACCTGTGCAAGTAGCAGCCAAGATATTGTCCACAAATATGTACCTGTGCCAGCAGCTGCCAAAAGGGAGCTGGGAGTGATTCTGTCTGGAACAGGGGGTTTATCAAGTTGAAAAACTATTAAAGGCCAAGCAAATCAGGGTTTAAAAAAGAAAGAAAGGAAATTCCCCTTAAAAGTGTGCCACCCCCCATGATTGCGCCCTAGGTGGGCGCCTACTCTACCTGCCCCTAGTTCCAGCCCTGCAGGGAGGGAAGACAGAACAGAGCAAGAGACAAGGAAAGCTATCATTCTAATATGTACTACATACAGTGACACAGTGCTGGTGCCTCATTAGCATTTTGTATAAAGTGTGAACAATGTGGGCAGTTTCAGTCTGGGTCTCAGGTGTGAACAATACAGGCCTTTAGAATATAAACAATGGAGGTGTCACAAGTGTGAACAATGCAGGAGGATCACAGGTATGAACAATACAGGGGATTAGAGTCTGAATTAGAGGTTTAAACAATGCAGGGTGCAGTTTATCTCTACAGTCATACCTTTTAAATTTTACATATGGGAAGCAGACACAGCATTTGGGGGGCCAAAGAAGGGGGGGTCGCAGGTCGCATGCGGGCCAGCAGTTGGACAGCCATGGTCTAGCATATCTGTGGCCCTAGAGGGAATTGTGCCAGCTGCTCCTACTCGCATTATACTTGGTACATAGCATGGGGCAAATTAGATTAAGTGAAGAGCTAGAAGCCATGCCAGATAGACCTGGATGTATCTTCACTATTACTTGTAGCTGAGGAAATCAAACTTTTTAAGTTGATGAACAGACCATAGCCACTTGTACCTTAAAAAACAGAGGGCATAGGCTAGTGATACACATAGCAGTTTTTCAGTTGTCGTAAATATGCTAAATGCACACACTTTCGAGTTTTGGCAAAAAAATCCACTTTATGTGTAAACTGACAAGCAGATGGCATTCCTATCAGTACATACTAAAGAGGGACCAGAAGAATGACAATTAGCATTAGCATTGGTGTGTTTAAGCCAACTGAGAAAACACAATTTTTGCCACTAGCCTAAGGCACCAAAATTTAACTCAGCTGTGCATAGGTGGATGCTGTGCCTGTCAGTACATACTAAAAACAGGGCAGGAATCAGTGGATCAGCATTTTCTCAGCAGGCTCATGTATTTCTTTAGGTGTTCATCACAGTTGGATGTTAGCTATTTACCCTTACTGAATGGGAAAAAGTAGAAAGTGTTTAATTTCTGTATTTTGATTATATCTTTAAATGCACACAAAATCCCATCATTTCACTATGATGCGATGGATGTGTGTTACAATTTTGCATATGAAAGAAGGAAGGGAGGGAGGGTTTAATGAAGTTAGCCATGATATCTGTATTGGAGGAGAGTAATGGATAAGTGGATCTTGTGCAGTGGAATTAGAGCTGCTACAACGTGTAGTATTCAGTGTCAGTGCAGGAACAAATAGCCGCATGTTCTTTAATGAATACATAACACATTTCCCTGATTTTACTTTTTCCCAGATTTTACTTTTTTCATGGTCCCTTAAAAAATGTAAATTGGGGGTTCTACTGTAATGTAAACATGTAATGTTTAAAAAGTAGCATTATTTAACTTTGTTAATAATAACAATAGTAATTAATATGTATTATTTAATAACACATTCCTATCTAACTTCAATATGGGAAACTATAAATTTGTGTGATTTTAAATATTTTGTGTTGTATTTTGCAACAGAGTCCCCTTTTCAACATGAGTTTAATAATTAGGGCTTATGGTGAACACACTTTTTGCCTATTGTGTCAATTAAGAAACATGTATGGTTTTGTCAATTTTTGCAAAGTAATTTATAACAAAAACTATACATATTCCCCAATTAATACAATATGCAAAGGGTATGTTCAGCAAGTTTCTTTATAAGCATCCGAAGTTTATCGTAGTTTATTCATGTAAAACAGTTTGCAAAGTCAAAACCAGCTCAAAAAACAATAACTGATGTTGTTTTATGATGGGAACATCAGCATTGAATTTACAGCTACTCCTACACCAGAATTGTTTCTGTCTTGAGTATGTGCATGATGTACATCTCTTTTCCCCTAATATAGATTCAAGTACGTACTTGTTTAACATTCAAATATTGAAAAACATCCATATAGACCTTATTCATATGCAAGCACCTATTCTGCTATAATGTAATGATCATACTGAGTAAGTTGGTTATGCCATCAACTATTTAGGGGTCCAGGGGCATAAAATAATGATTGTGCACTTAAAGTGGCTGTGTATTTCTCTAACCACTTTCTCTGGCCCCTTCTGTTCAAGGAAAGCTACACTTCTACAGGGCTGATACACAGAGTGGATATTGCAGGCCAGTTGGTGAACTCCCCATGCAGCTAAAATCCGGCTGGAATTCTGGGAAAAAAGCCCTCCCTGTCAATATTCACCCAAAAATATTGCACTTTTAGTAAATGAGTTTGTATGCATGATATTTAATACATGACTGTTTAAGACAAATACACAGGCACTGGGAATAGAGAGAAAATAAAAAAATAACATTAAAAAAGAACAAAAAGAAAAATACATAATACGAACTTCCGGGGGGCGGACCCAAAGATGGCCGCATTGTAGCTGAGCTCCCACATCGGGTGTTTAAATTCCTGAGCCATCGCCTTTGACGACTGCAAAGAGTTACACAAAACTACTCTATCAGGCACAGGGATAGTGAGGGGAAAGGAAGAAAACATCTCCTGGCTCTTCCCTCCATTGCAACCCCGGAACAGGCTGCACAACACCGCAGTATAAGGCTGTGAGGAAAGGCCTACTGACAGAGTTATGCAGTCGGGAAATAGAGCCTTACCCGACACAGCCTCACAGTTGCTGCGGAGACGATCCGACTACAGGGATTAGTACCTGAAAGGGACCGACACGCACCGCAGCCGCACAGCTAAGGAAGCTCCCGATCCAGCGCCACTCGACAAACCACGTGTCGCTAACAGCAGACTATATCACCAGCTTCGCCGCGGACCCGGACCGGAGCCTCCTGACATCATTACCGACTGATCGGTAAGTGGATCACCACCCGACGCGGGCCAGACTGCCCCAAGGGAGCTCCGGTCACGGGAGGACGGCGCATCATAGGGCCTAACAGCCACCTCCACGCCCTACTACACAAATCCCCCGGCCCGACCACAAATAGGCCGGACAACATTGCTGACCGATCGGTGAGTGGCACACCACCTGACACAAGCCAGACTGCCCCAAAGGGGATCCAGTCACGGGAAGAAGGCGCGCATAGGGCCTAACAGCCACCACTACGCCCTACTGCACAACCCTTAGGGCCCAACCACCACGAGGCCTACTATATGTTAATATACTAACCAGTACCTACACGACTGGACACAACATTTGGAACGGCCACTGTTACCCCCCCTGGTCATATCTTATATGAACTGAAGGTGCTATCTGTACAAACAATACCTTCCAGATCTAAGCCGGGACACAACTTACCACACTACCCGGTATCCTGCTCGGACACCCAGATAACCAGGCAAGGACTCTACTTAGACATCAATACCTAACGGTGTCTTTTCCAAACCATTGCGGCTGTAACTTATGCGTCCATAACTCACACCCCATACTTACAGCGGCAACGCAAGATACATCTGCGCTGATGTAATTCTATACTGTGATCACCTCTCCTCTGCCTTACCACAGGAAACTAATAACTCAGGCAAAAGACAGACAAATTACTGGAGACAAACCCGCCTCAGCTGAAGCCGATATTGCAAACTATATAACTACTCTCCACGACTCTAGGAGTAAAACATGGATAAATATCTGGGTCACTCGGCATCCAAGTCCCAACGTCAACTAACTGCTAAAGTCAAAGGGAAAAAAAGTACACAAGACTGCGATGCACAAGATTCGGAACCGGAATCTTCAAACCCACCTATGTCACCGCAAATCCAAATACAAGAGCTGACGCAACTGCTAGGACCCCTATTAGACCAAAAACTAGCAGGTATAAAAGAATCTATCGCTGAGGTGCTCCAACAGCTAACCAACCAGTCACAAAGACTAAATGAAGCTGAACAACGGATAAGTACCCTAGAAGATGAATTGGATAAAACGCAGAAAACAGTAGACACACAACAACAGGAAATCACTATTCTGGCTGAAAAAGTAGATGATCTTGAAAATAGGAGCAGGCGAAATAATCTCAGGATAATAGGTATCCCAGAATCGGTCAAGGGACCTGAACTCGAACTATTGCTGACCAAGCAAATTCCAACTTTACTCAACATGAGTGACTCCCAATCTAACTTCATAATAGAAAGATTCCACCGAATTGGCCCTCCACCTACCACAGCTGATGCTAGACTGCGGCAAGTCATCTTTAGGTTGCTTAATTACACTGATAAAGTCAACATCCTGACAGCCTACAGGAAAATGAAATCTCTGCATTACGAAAACAGTCGCTTACTCCTTTTTCAGGACTTCTCTGCCTCGGTGACATCGAAACGGAAGGAATTTTCGCCAGTTTGTACAAACCTTTTCACTTCGGGATTTCGTTTTTCTCTACTGTTTCCTGCACGGCTAAAAATCATGGATAAAGACACCGGCAAGCCTACATTTTTTGACAACCCTAAACAAGCCATGGCATACTATAATGAAAAGACATCAGGAACATGAACATTCTTGACCCTATCTTGTTGTTTTTCTACACAACCTACCCCACTCATTGAATCCTTCCGTTCACTGGTTCCTAACTGATGGACATTGAAACGGCTTTTGGACATTAGTTATTAGTGTTCCAACACTTTATATTCTACACTGCCTCAATTGAACCCACTCACTCAAGGCAGAGAGAGAAGTGATTTACATTTTTTTTTACTTTTGTTCTTCCTTTGTTTTTTGATTCCTTTTTTCTCCTTTTCTTCTCCTTCCCTCCTACCCCCACCACCCTTTTCCCAGAACACCGAATACCCTCCCTCTTATTTTCTCTTTTTTCCTCTGTTTGCTTTATTCCATTTTCTTACTGTAATGTTGATATTAATGTTGTTGAATGCAGCTCTAATATTTAAGTATGTGCCAAACCTGACTCTAACAGGATTCAGACACCCTGAACCTCGAATCCGGAAGTACTGGTCTGCTCGCTGGGACAGGCTTAACTTCCATGACTTCCAACCCGATATAGCAACCCACCCCAGACAGGGTGTAGGTTAATCGACCCAATTGCTTACATCATATCATGCTTAATCCTTTAACAGATAAATTTAGTAATGATCTCCAGATACTCTCCTGGAATGTGGGTGGGCTAAACTCCCCGATAAAAAGGAGAAAAATACTTGATAAATTAAAAAGAGAAAAAGCCCAAATAATTCTCCTGCAAGAAACCCACTGGCGTAGAAAAGATAACCAAACGCTAAGAGACAAATGGTTACAATTGGTAATTGAAGCCCCTTATAAAACTAAATCGAGAGGGGTGGCAATACTTATCAGTAAAAATCTCCAATGTGAAGTCCTGAAAACTTATAAGGACCGCAATGGCAGATATGTAATGATGAACCTTGACATCCACGGCACTGTCTTCACTATCGTAAATATTTACGCACAAAATGCTGATAACAAATGTTTTTTTACAGATGTGTTACAACGATTGAACTCCTGGGGGGCCACGAACATTATTCTAGGCGGTGATGCCAATGTGGTTTGGGATGATACTATGGATAAATCAGGTAAACCCACTTCACATTCACGAACCAGAGCAAAACCATTACATAATCTATGCGATGTTCTACAACTATATGATACTTACAGGCTCTTAAATCCACTATCAATAGACTTCACTTTTTACTCAGGTGTACATAATACACACTCAAGAATTGACTATATTTTCCTATCACAAACATTGCTTCCAACTTTATCCTCAGTCAAAATAGGCAATGTAGATATTTCTGACCACGCCCCCATCTCAGCAACAATCAAATTAAAGGTAACACAGGCCAGATCCTACAATTGGAGGTTCCCGACCTATCTAGCAGCCAATGAGTAGGGATGTAGCGAACGTCGGAAAAAAAGTTCGCGAACATATTCGCGAACTTGCGCAAAAATGTGAGCGGTTCGCGAACGGTTCGCGAACCCCATAGACTTCAATGGGAAGGCGAACTTTAACATCTAGAAAAGACATTTCTGGCCAGAAAAATGATTTTAAAGTTGTTTAAAGGGTGCAACGACCTGGACAGTGGCATGCCAGAGGGGGATCAAGGGCAAAAATGTATCTGAAAAATCTGCCTGTGTGTGCTTGGAAGAGATAGTGTAGGGGGAGAGCTGTTAGTGATTTCAGGGACAGATGATAGTAAGTTTGCTGGCTAGTAATCTGCTTGATACTGCTCTGTATTGGAGGGACAGAAGTCTGCAGGGATTTGAGGGACATTTTAGCTTAGGTAGCTTTGCTGGCTAGTAATCTACTGTTCTCTTTAAACAACTGCCATACGTTGACCTTGTAGGCATTGTTTGCCCAGTTTTTTTGGACGCAGCCACTGAAGCACAGTTGCCAGAAAAAATATGCCATATAAATGCTGAAAATAGTCATTTTTCGCCATACGTTGACCTTGTAGACATTGTTTGCCCAGTTTTTTTGGACGCAGCCACTGAAGCACAGTTGCCAGAAAAAATATGCCATATAAATGCTGAAAATAGTAATTTTTCGCCATACGTTGACCTTGTAGACATTGTTTGCCCAGTTTTTTTGGTTGCAGCCACTGAAGCACAGTTGCCAGAAAAAATATGCCACATAAATGCTGAAAATAGTCATTTTTTGCCATATACGTTGAGTCAACGTATGGCAAAAAATGACTATTTTCAGCATTTATATGGCATATTTTTTCTGGCCTCTGTGCTTCAGTGGCTGTGGCCAAAAAAACTGGGCAAACAATGCCTACAAGGTCAACGTCGTTGACCTTGTAGGCATTGTTTGCCCAGTTTTTTTGGCCACAGCCACTGAAGCACAGAGGCCAGAAAAAATATGCCATATAAATGCTGAAAATAGTCATTTTTTTGGTCGCAGCCACTGAAGCACAGTTGCCAGAAAAATTATGCCATATAAATGCTGAAAATATAAATTTTTTTGGTTGCAGCCACTGAAGCACAGAGGCCAGAAAAATTATGCCATATAAATGCAGAAAATATGCATTTTTTTGGTCGCAGCCACTGAAGCACAGTTGCCAGAAAAAATATGCCATATAAATGCTGAAAATAGTAATTTTTTTGGTTGCAGCCACTGAAGCACAGAGGCCAGAAAAATTATGCCATATAAATGCAGAAAATATGCATTTGTTTGGTCGCAGCCACTGAAGCACAGTTGACAGAAAAATTATGCCATATAAATGCTGAAAATATAAATTTTTTTGGTTGCAGCCACTGAAGCACAGAGGCCAGAAAAATTATGTCATATAAATGCAGAAAATAGGCATTTTTTTGGTCGCAGCCACTGAAGCACAGAGGCCAGAAAAATTAAACCAGTAGGGTTTGCACCCTAGTTTGTAACGGTGGCGGAGGGAGGAGGAGGACGCTAAAGGACAGCTGTGTGTGGAGTCATGAGGCTTGAAGAGAAGGACAGCTGCATAGAAGTCAGAACAAGTCTTCCGGCGTGCAGTAACCCTCCGAGATCCACCCCTCATTCATTTTAATAAAGGTCAGGTAATCGACACTTTTGTGACCTAGGCGAGTTCTCTTCTCAGTTACAATCCCTCCTGCTGCACTGAAGGTCCTTTCTGAGAGCACACTTGAGGCTGGGCAAGACAAGAGGTTCATGGCAAATTGTGACAGCTCTGGCCACAGATCAAGCCTGCGCACCCAGTAGTCCAGGGGTTCATCGCTCCTCAGAGTGTCGATATCTGCAGTTAATGCCAGGTAGTCCGCTACCTGCCGGTCGAGGCGTTCTTTGAGGGTGGATCCAGAAGGGTTGTGGCGCTGCCTTGGACAGAAAAACATTTGCATGTCTGACGTTACAGACTGGCCAAAGGGCTTTGTCCTTGCAGGTGTGCTCGTGGCAGGATTACTGGCACCTCTGCCCCTGGAATGTTGATGAGTTCCTGAAGTGACATCACCCTTAAAAGCATTGTACAACATGTTTTGCAGGCTGGTTTGTAAATGCCGCATCTTTTCGGACTTGTGGTATGTTGGTAACATTTCTGACACTTTATGCTTGTACCGAGGGTCTAGTAGCGTTGCGACCCAGTACAGGTCCTTCTCCTTAAGCCTCTTGATACGGGGGTCCTTCAACAGGCATGACAGCATGAAAGACCCCATTCTCACAAGGTTGGATGCAGAGCTATCCATCTCCGCTTCCTCATTATCAAGGACTGCATCATCCACGGTCTCCTCCCCCCAGCCACGTACAAGACCAGGGGTCCCCAAAAGGTCACCACTAGCCCCCTGGGAAGCCTGCTCCTGTTGGTCCTCCTCCTCCTCCTCCACAAAGCCACCTTCCTCCTCTGACTCCACTTCTGGCACCTCTCCCTGCGTTGCAGCAGGTGCCTGGGTTCGTTCTGGTGATTCCGACCAGAAATCGCGCGCTTCCAGCTCCTCGTCACGCTGGTCTACAGCCTCATCTGTCACTCGTCGCACGGCACGCTCCAGGAAGAAAGCGAAGGGTATTAGGTCGCTGATGGTGCCTTCGGTGCGACTGACCATATTTGTCACCTCTTCAAAAGGTCGCATGAGCCTGCAGGCATCGCGCATAAGCACCCAGTAACGGGGGAAAAAAATCCCCAGCTGTGCAGATCCAGTCCTACCACCCAGTTCAAAAAGGTACTCGTTGACGGCCCTTTGTTGTTGCAGCAGACGTTCCAACATAAGGAGCGTTGAATTCCAGCGAGTCTGGCTGTCAGAAATCAAACGCCTGACTGGCATGTTGTAGCGCTGCTGAATGTCAGCAAGGCGTGCCATGGCTGTGTAGGAACGTCTGAAATGGGCCGACACCTTTCTGGACTGGGTGAGAACGTCCTGGAATCCTGGGTACTTGGAGACAAAACGTTGGACTATTAAATTTAACACATGTGCCATGCAGGGCACATGTGTTAAATTGCCTAGTCTCAACGCTGCCAACAGATTGCTTCCATTGTCACACACCACTTTTCCGATCTGCAGTTGGTGTGGGGTCAGCCACCGATCGGCCTGTGACTGCAGAGATGACAGGAGTACAGATCCGGTATGATTTTTGCTTTCCAGGCACGTCATCCCCAAGACAGCGTGACAACGGCGTACCTGGCACGTCGAATAGCCTAGGGGGAGCTGGGGGTGCACAGGTGTGGAGGAGGAGAAGGAGGACCCAGCAGCAGAGTAAGAAGAAGAAGAAGACGAGGTAGAGAGCGATGGAGGAGTAGAGGTGGTGGCAGAACCGCGTGCAATCCGTGGCGGTGACACCAACTCCACTGTTGTTGTTGAGCTACCCATTCCCTGCTTCCCAGCCATTACCAAGTTCACCCAGTGGGCAGTGTAGGTGACATACCTGCCCTGACCATGCTTGGAGGACCATGCGTCAGTAGTCATATGGACCTTTGGCCCAACACTAAGTGACAGAGATGCGGTAACTTGGCTCTGCACATGTTGGTACAGGTGTGGTATTCCCTTTTTAGAAAAAAAATTGCGGCTGGGTACCTTCCACTGCGGTGTCCCAATTGCTACAAATTTGCGGAAGGCCTCAGAGTCCACCAGCTGGTATGGTAAAAGCTGGCGGGCTAAGAGTGCAGACAAGCCAGCTGTCAGACGCCGGGCAAGGGGGTGACAGTCAGACATTGGCTTCTTACGCTCAAACATGGCCTTCACAGAAACTTGGCTGGTGGCAGATGACTGGGAATGGGAACAGGTGGTCAAGGTGGAAGGCGGAGTGGAGGGTGGTTCAGACGGGTCAAGGAGAGCAGAGGTAGAGCAGTAAGATGCTGGACCAGAAGGAGTGTGGCTTTTAGTTTGCCTGTTGCCTTTGAGGTGTTGCTCCCAAAGTGCTTTGTGCTTGCCGCTCATGTGCCTTCGCATAGAAGTTGTACCTATGTGGCTGTTGGGCTTACCAAGGCTCAGTTTCTGACTGCACTCATTGCAAATTACAATGCTTTTGTCAGAGGCACACACATTAAAAAAATCCCACACTGCTGACTTTTTGGAAGTGTGCGATCTGGCGGTAACAGTAGAAGTTGGCGGAGTTTGCGGTATTGGCGGCAATGGCGGGTGCGTTGGCCGGCTGAACACAGGTGCCGATACATGTTGTTGCCCTACTGATCCCTGCGGGCTGTCCTCCCTGCTTCTTCTAAGTCTTATTCTCCTACTGCCTCTCTGACTCTCCGTCTCTCCATCTGAACTACCCTCCTCTTGCTCTCTTCTACTAGGCACCCACAAAACATCAATCTCCTCATCATCATTCTCCTCAGATGCATCAATTTCTTCTGACACATCACAGAAGGAAGCAGCAGCGGGGACCTCCTCCTCATCACTCATTATGTCCATCTCTATCGTGTTCTCTGCCAGAATTAAATCTGGTGTAAGGTCCTCATCTCCTTCATCTTCTTCTGGCAATAATGGTTGCGCATTACTCAGTTCAAGAAACTCATTGGAAAATAACTCCTCTGACCCCAGTGAAGAAGGGGCACCGGTGGTGGAGGAAGTGTTACGTGGGGTGGCCATAGCAGTGGAGGATGAGGAGGATGTTGTGGTAAAGTTAGAAACGGTAGAGGATGGGGTGTGCTGTGTAAGCCAGTCAACTACCTCTTCAGCATTTTGGGAGTTCAGGGTCATTGGCTTTTTAAAACTGGGCAATTTGCTAGGGCCACAGGATTGCATAGCAGCACGGCCCCTAGCACGGCCTCTGCGTGGCGGCCTGCCTTTGCCTGGCATTATTTTTAAAAAAACAACAACAACAACAAAAACTCAGTTGGTTTTTCTGGAAACGATAATACACACAGCTAGATGGCGGGTTGAAGAAAACACTGTGCAAATAATGCCTACAAAGTCAACGTATACACTACTACAGCGGTGGATACGGATTACGTAAAATATATGAATGCTGCTTGAAAAAAAGTAACTCAAGTGGTTTTTCTAGAGACGATAATATTATCAATATTTAGACAAAATGTGAACAAGGTCACACAGCTCGATGGCGGGTTGAAGAAAACACTGTGCAAATAATGCCTACAAGGTCAACGTATACACTACTACAGCGGTGGATACGGATTACGTAAAATATATGAATGCTGCTTGAAAAAAAGTAACTCAAGTGGTTTTTCTAGAGACGATAATATTATCAATATTTAGACAAAATGTGAACAAGGTCACACAGCTCGATGGCGGGTTGAAGAAAACACTGTGCAAATAATGCCTACAAGGTCAACGTATACACTACTACAGCGGTGGATACGGATTACGTAAAAATATATGAATGCTGCTTGAAAAAAAGTAACTCAAGTGGTTTTTCTAGAGACGATAATATTATCAATATTTAGACAAAATGTGAACAAGGTCACACAGCTCGATGGCGGGTTGAAGAAAACAGTGTGCAAATAATGCCTACAAGGTCAACGTATACACTACTACAGCGGTGGATACGGATTACGTAAAATATATGAATGCTGCTTGAAAAAAAGTAACTCAAGTGGTTTTTCTAGAGACGATAATATTATCAATATTTAGACAAAATGTGAACAAGCTCACACAGCTCGATGGCGGGTTGAAGAAAACAGTGTGCAAATAATGCCTACAAGGCCAACGTATACACTACTACAGCGGTGGATACGGATTACGTAAAATATATTATGGCTGCTTGAAAAAAGTGACTCCGGTGTTTTTTCTGGAGACGGTAATATTATGGATATTTAGACAGAATGGGAACAAGGTCACACAGCTCGATGGCGGGTTGAAGAAAACAGTGTGCAAATAATGCCTACAAGGCCAACGTATACACTACTACAGCGGTGGATACGGATTACGTAAAATATATTATGGCTGCTTGAAAAAAGTGACTCCGGTGTTTTTTCTGGAGACGGTAATATTATGGATATTTAGACAGAATGGGAACAAGGTCACACAGCTCGATGGCGGGTTGAAGAAAACAGTGTGCAAATAATGCCTACAAGGCCAACGTATACACTACTACAGCGGTGGATACGGATTACGTAAAATATATTATGGCTGCTTGAAAAAAGTGACTCCGGTGTTTTTTCTGGAGACGGTAATATTATGGATATTTAGACAGAATGGGAACAAGGTCACACAGCTCGATGGCGGGTTGAAGAAAACAGTGTGCAAATAATGCCTACAAGGCCAACGTATACACTACTACAGCGGTGGATACGGATTACGTAAAATATATTATGGCTGCTTGAAAAAAGTGACTCCGGTGTTTTTTCTGGAGACGGTAATATTATGGATATTTAGACAGAATGGGAACAAGGTCACACAGCTCGATGGCGGGTTGAAGAAAACAGTGTGCAAATAATGCCTACAAGGCCAACGTATACACTACTACAGCGGTGGATACGGATTACGTAAAATATATTATGGCTGCTTGAAAAAAGTGACTCCGGTGTTTTTTCTGGAGACGGTAATATTATGGATATTTAGACAGAATGGGAACAAGGTCACACAGCTCGATGGCGGGTTGAAGAAAACAGTGTGCAAATAATGCCTACAGGGCAAATAATGCCTAAAAGGTCAACTTATACACTACTACAGCGGTAGTAAAATAAAAAAAAGTAAAATAAAAAAAAATGAATATTAAAAAAAAAAAATTAAAGTTGGTGCTGCTGAACTACTAGGAGCAGCAGATTAGCACACCAGTCCCACTCCCCAACACTGCTAGACTAATAGCACTGGGCTCTTATAGTAGTAGTAGTAGTAGTAGTAGTAAAACAACAAAAAAATAAATAAAAGCAGTCCTTACAAGGACTACTGTTATTGCAGCAGTCAGCAGATGAGATCAGAAGCAGGACAGCTGCCCACTGCAGCTACATACAGAGCACTGCAGTAGAAGGTAGATTACTAGCCAGCAAAGCTACCTAAGCTAAAATGTCCCTCAAACCCCTGCAGACTTCTGTCCCTCCAATAACAGAGCAGTATCAAAACGATTACTAGCCAGCAAACTTTCAACTGTCCCTGAAATCACTAACAGGCAGCAGCTCTCTCCCTACACTATCTCTTCAGCACACACAGGCAGAGTGAAAAAACGCTGCAGGGCTTCGGTTTTATAGGGAAGGGGAGTGGTCCAGGGGAGAGCTTCCTGATTGGCTGCCATGTACCTGCTGGTCTGGGGTGAGAGGGCAAAAAAAAGCGCCAACAATGGCGAACCCAAAATGGCGAACGTCGCGCGACGTTCGCGAACTTCCGGCGAGTGCGAACACCCGATGTTCGCGCGAACAAGTTCGCCGGCGAACAGTTCGCGACATCTCTACCAATGAGGACTTTCAGTTATTCTTAAAAACCAGCTGGGCGAATTACATAGATGATAACATTGACCACTGGGATAATCCGCAGTTATTATGGGCGGCGGCTAAACCAGTGTTGAGGGGACAGATAATCTCATACTTAATCAAAATAAGGAAGAGTTATGATGTGAAATATAATATCTTACAAAAACAACTTACCAAACATTATACGGACTTCAAAAGGACCAACACACAGGAAGACAAAAATAAATACAAAGAGACAAAACAACTTTTTGACACTTTATTATCAGAAAAAGCTTACAAAACTCTTAGCCATACGACGAACACTTTTTATAGATATGGGAACAAATCAGGCAAACTCTTGGCACAATTGATCAAACGTAGTAGTCGACACACATTCATCCCAAAACTAAAGACATCAGATGGATGGACACATGATCCTAAACAAATTTCTAACACACTAACAGAATATTTTAAAAACTTTTATGACAACACCACAGATGATCCACATGACGGTTTGCAATTCCTTAGAGAAGCCAACTTGACCAAATTAACTGTTCAAGACAGAGAAATTCTTGACGAACCTATAACAGAAAAAGAAATATTAGACACAATTAAACAATTAAAAAACGGGAAATCACCAGGACCGGATGGTCTAACCGCGGAATTTTACAAACAATTGACTACTGATATAACACCTATCTTAGTCACGCTATACAATGATACGTTGAAGGGTGAACCTCTATGGCATGAAGCAAATGTAGCTAGAATAATATTAATTCCTAAAGAAAATAAAGACCTAACCGACCCAGCCTCATATAGGCCAATATCACTTTTAAATCAAGACATAAAAATCTTGACTAAAATCATGGCAGATAGACTACAAAGAATATTACCCCATATACTCACCGACCATCAAGTAGGCTTCCTTAAAAATAGACATCCAGCACTTCGGAAAATTATAACAGCTGTCAATTACTGTCTATTACAGTAACCTGGAAAAAAGAAACCACGGCATGCTAATAAACTTACATGCAGACAAAGCTTTTGATAGAATATCACATGCACACCTCCGACGTACATTGAAATTCCAACATTTTGGCTTAAATATATTTAATCTATATAAAAATCTATATTCTGCACCCACAACGTTTCTGACTGTAAATAACCTAAACACAGATAGATTCCTAATCAAAAGAGGAACACGTCAAGGATGCCCCTTGTCGCCCCTTTTCTTTAAAGGGATACTGTCATGGGAAAAAAACATTTTTTCAAAATGAATCAGTTAATAGTGCTGCTCCAGCAGAATTCTGCACTGAAATCCATTTCTCAAAAGAGCAAACAGATTTTTTTATATTCAATTTTGAAATCTGACATGGGGCTAGACATTTTGTCAATTTCCCAGCTGCCCCTAGTCATGTGACTTGTGCCTGCACTTCAGGAGAGAAATGCTTTCTGGCAGGCTGCTGTTTTTCCTTCTCAATGTAACTGAATGTGTCTCAGTGGGACATGGGTTTTTACTATTGAGTGTTGTTCTTAGATCTACCAGGCAGCTGTTATCTTGTGTTAGGGAGCTGTTATCTGGTTACTTTCCCATTGTTCTTTTGTTTGGCTGCTGCTGATGAAAGGGAGGAGGGTGATATCACTCCAACTTGCAGTACAGCAGTAAAGAGTGCTTGAAGTTTATCAGAGCACAAGTCACATGACTTGGGGCAGCTGGGAAATTGACAAAATGTCTAGCCCCATGTCAGATTTCAAAATTGAATATAAAAAAATCTGTTTGCTCTTTTGAGAAATGGATTTCAGTGCAGAATTATGCTGGAGCAGCACTATTAACTGATTCATTTTGAAAAAATTTTTTTTCCCATGACAGTATCCCTTTAATATTGCCATCGACCCACTAATAAAACATATAATCCAAAACACATCATTAAAGGGTATCCAAATAGGACACACAACCTTGAACGTCACAGCTTTCGCGGATGACATCTTTTTATTTCTCGGACGACCAAAAACTGACATACCTATAGTATTACATATCATACAGAGATTCGGGAAAATAGCAGGGTTCAAAATAAATTTAAATAAATCAGAAGCACTTCAACTTCACCACTCAGACCCTACAGACTGGCTTCCTCACTTCCCCTTTAAAAAAACCAAAAACCACATTAAATACCTAGGAATCATAATTCCATCACACCATAAACATCTCTATGCATTAAACATAAGGAAAACAATAGATGACATACAACGAGAAACACAACAATGGAAACACTTAAACCTTACCTTTATGGGGAGAATACATTTAATTAAAATGATCCTTTTTCCTAAGCTTTTGTATCCAATACAAATGCTACCATATTATATCAAACCCACTGATATCAAACGAATCAATCATATATTCCGAACTTTTATCTGGAACAGAAAACGACCTAGGATCAGCTTATTTAAACTGGAACAACCTAAAGCTCAAGGGGGAGTCAACCTCCCCAACGTTAAAGAATATAACACCGCGGCACTATTGAGGTATGCAGGAAACTGGCTCCTCAATAAAAATCAATATGCTACACCGTCCCTAGATCAATACTTAAGTAAGGATTACTCTCTTAATTACCTATTGCACATGCCGTTTACAGACACCCCACAAGACATACGTGACAACCCTCTCTTCACAGACACATACAAGGCATGGCACATGACTAGGAAAAAACAGGGTTTACCACCGCACATGTCTCCATATTTAACTTGGATAGGAAACAAACAATTCCCAATAGGCATACGAAACCCAATACTTCTGCAATGGCGCAATAACGGACTTCACACCCTCAAAGACTTACTAGACGGTGATTATTCACTACTCACTCAAACTCAACTTACAGAAAAATACCCATTTACCACTCCACATATATTTCTAAGGCTGCAACTCATCCATTTTGCCACCCACACTATGACCCAATTATCAGATAAAGAAAAAGATGACCCGCTACACAAATTATGGAAAACCGCTACTACCAAACAATCAACATCACATTTATACCAGACTATACGAACAGTTATAAACTTAGACGATGAAGACGACTCAACCATTAAATGGATCAAAAACATCCCGGGAGTGACAAAATCAGATATCTTACAGCTCCACATAAAAATAATGAAACTACTCCCGGCAAGTAGATATCAAGAAATGACCCTCCAAATACTACATAACTCTTACCTTACACCAATTGGAAGACATAAAATGGGTAATCTCTCCTCTGACAGCTGCTTACGCTGCCACTCACCAAGGGCAGATTTAATACACAACCTTTGGTCTTGTTCGAAACTACAAACATTTTGGCATGAAGTAGCCGCATATGGCGAACAGATGATCGGGAAACCTATCCAATCGCAAATTGAATGGGCATTATTCAGCCACACCACAAATTATACCCAACTATCAAAATCAGAGAAAAACATCATAGGCAGGCTTGCTGCAGCAGCTAGGAAAGCGATATTACAACAATGGTTGAGTCTGGACTCCCCACCTACATTGATGGTCAAACAAAAACTGCACCACTTATTCCATATGGATTGGTTGGAAGCAATAACCAGAAAGGAACACAACACAACAAAATTCTTTAATACATGGATACCTTATATAATGACACTCCCACACCATACCAGATATCTTACAGTCTACACGTTTAGACAAACAACATGGTATGCCGAAGAAACACTTAGGGGCAGATGTATGAAGGGTCGAATATCGAGGGTTAATTAACCCTCGATATTCGACTTGGAACTAAAATCCTTAGACTTCGAATATCGAAGTCGAAGGATTTAGCGCAAATCCTACGATCGAACGATCGAAGGATTATTCCTTCGATCGAACGATAAAATCCTTCGAATCGAACGATTCGAAGGATTTTAATCCAATGATCGAAGGAATATCCTTCGATCAAAAAAACATAGGCAAGCCTATGGGGACCTTCCCCATAGGCTAACATTGACTTCGGTAGCTTTTAGCTGCCGAAGTAGGGGGTCGAAGTTTTTTTTAAAGAGACAGTACTTCGACTATCGAATGGTCGAATAGTCGAACGATTTTTAGTTCGAATCGTTCGATTCGTAGTCGAAGTCGTAGTCGAAGGTCGAAGTAGCCCATTCGATGGTCGAAGTAGCCCAAAAAACACTTCGAAATTCGAAGTTTTTTCAATTCGAATCCTTCACTCGAGCTTCATGAATCGGCCCCTTAGAGAACACCCACTTGTGGTGGAAGCATCCCAATACCTCGACCACTAGCAACGTGAACAAGAACTACTGGTTTTCACACCCCCCAGGAGTCATCGGATAAATAGATTATTGGCATCCTATCCATTGAGTCCCACTTAACACCTTTTAATATATTATGAGCTGTATGTTTTGTAATGTACTTATATGTTATTGATAACTCTTTATTGAAAATTGTTAAACTTACGCAATGCTTACTCTTACTGTTCATCTCAATGCAAAGTGAAAACAATTTTTACCTGTGTTATAAATAAATAAAAACATGTTTTAAAAAAAAAAAAAAAAGAACAAAAAAATGCAGCTTCAGTGAACTTGCACAATCTTATTAAATAAGAGAGTTTGTGTTTAAAGCGCTCCACAGGCTCAGGGGACAATGTGGAATTCCTCCTGTCAATTAATGAAGCCATTTTTATTTAATCAATGTTTTAGTCAGAAATTTTAATTTCCCATTTGTATAGCTATGTCTTTTTTAACCAAGTTCTTGATTTTCTCAAGGGAATAGATTAACTAGCAATACCTCATTGGCCAGGAGATGGAAAGTGACAGCACTTGAGTGTGGAATGCATGCAGTTAACAGCCCTACACCCTCTTCAACATTTGATTACTGACCAGACAGCAAGATCTGTGGTGAGCTTTCAAATGTCCATACACTTTAGATTACGAAGAATCAAAACAATAAAAATAAATATGTTAAACAGAATAAAGAGAATAAATATTTAGAACTTTGTATTGTTATGAATATGATGAACCCATTCTTTAATTCATCTTTAACACAACATCTATAGCTGAGGAGTGTCCCTTTTGCAGGTATAACTACTGCAACAGAGGTATTTCAATTCAATTGCATGACAAAGGCAGCGATAAAAACCTGACTTTTGTCCTCTACACCAACTCCTAGAAATAAGAAAACACACACCTTCTTTAAATTCTGAATTTGAAATTCCTTTTTATTGCCACAGCCTTATTAAGAAACCTGTTACACAAATTCTTTATTAACAAAAAACACTTGCACAGAATAACAGGTATCATTCAGCAACATAAAACATATTACCATAACTGAGTAATCCCCTAGGTCCCTGGCAATGGCCCCAAGTAGGTGTACATGTAACCGTACCAGCCACCAGCCACTTGCACTCCTCCAGCATGGTGGATAAGTTGGGTTTCAATTACCTACCATTCATAAAGAACCAGACCACCTCCCAGAGCCCTTTACTCTTAGAGAGGGCTTTTTAATCAAACAGGTATTGACACCATATCGCCCTGTCAACCTCTTCCATCCCAAAGCACTGATGCCATTGCCAGGGACCAGCCACAGTATGCAGAATTGACTCCTCATGTCTGCATACCCCTCCACACTTGAAGAGCTATTTCAAAACCCTCTCGTAAACCAAAGTTGAATATATCTGTACCAATCTCATTGAGGTGTACCCCATCCACTTCATAGTATAAGCCTTCTTTCTCCAATAAATGGTGTCTCGCCGCAATGCCCCCTTGCCTCCTAATAAATTTTGCCATTGCATGCATTGGCTCCCTCCAGTTGATTAGACTAATAATGTCTTTGGGGCCTTACCCAATAACTGCAAGACATCCCTTTTCATGTCTTTTATCAACTCTCTCATAGGAGTTCTTCTCACATTATTGCCCCCTACACGCAAGACTAAGATATAAGATCTGGAGGTCCCCACAAATCAAATATACCCTCCATTTGAGGGCGAACCTGTTCCCACCTCATACCACCTTTTCCATACCAGTGAACATTGATTTCTTTCTGTGGCATACCAAAATACCGACCCCAGGCCTTAAATGTGCCTTCTTTTCTGCTTGTGCAATGTAGGAATGCCCACAAACCCAAACTGTGCATCGATCTTTTCCTAAAATGAAAAAAGGTCAGTTGCCTTCCTCCTAACTTCTGTATAATTATATATATATATATATATATATATATTATATATATATATATATATATATATATATATATATATATATATATATATATATATACTTCTTCTCTTTTCCCAACCAACCCCCTCTTTCTTACTTCCTTACACCAAATGAGGTCTGTTGGACTCCAAACATCCTATTCTCTTTATCAGTGCCTCCTCCAAACCAGCCCTTGCTGCCTCCGTGGCTGCCTCAATCCTAAATAAATGCAAACTAAATTCTCTTCCTTTGAAAGGCATTTCTTTAAAACTGCCACCAACTGAAATTTTGACAAAATTTAACCATCCCTGTGGACCAATAATGATGACCTCTGTGAACTACGCATTCCCATGAAGTTGCAAAAGCATTGTACTGGACATGTAAGACACTTATCAACATGATACAGGTATACTGATAGACCCTTTCCCTTCATGTATTAGAGTTTAAAATCTGTATCTGAAGGCAATGTCACCACAAATTGTCACCACAAAATGTCACCACAAAAAAACACCACAAATTCCCTTTGTATTCCACCCTCTGCATTTTTATTCTGTCTTACTAGCTCACCTATACGGAAGGCTCAATAAAAAGCCAATGAAAAAGCTAATTTAAATAAATAGACCTCGTAAATGGAACAACACACTAACTCAAGTTGCGTAAACAAGTTCTCCAACGTTGTAAAAGTTATTGGTCTCCTGGAATCGATGCAAATTCTATTTTTCCCAAAGCCATTAACCGCCTGCCTAATGATAAAATATTTGGTTGCATCCTTCAAACCTCTCAGCTTAAACAAAAACGTTAATGCAGCAAGTGTCCTATTTAACCCTTTAACCGCCAAGCACGTACGGCGTACGTGCTGGCGGTTCAGGGCTCAGGCTGCCAAGAACGTACCTCGTACGTTCTTTTGCAGCTGAGCCCTTCTCTCTGCATCGGCGGCTTTTGCCGCCTCTGCAGAGAGTCAGGAGGGTAGACAGCCCCCTGGGCAACGTGGCTGGGGGGCTGTCAAGTCGGATCTGCGACGCGATTGTCGCAGATCCGACTTCAAAGTAGCAGAAGCGCAATGTAAGCGCTGCTGCTGCTGGCTTACCTCCTCCTCGTCGCACCACGCGCCCAGTCACTTCCTGCTGCGCAGTAACTCTGCAGACACGCTGCCAGGAGTCGTCCTTCGGTTCCAGCGATCCTCCTGCTACAAAAACGGTAAGTGCACTTTTTTTTACACACTTACCTGCACTTACACATACCTACAGTACATTTATACACTTACATGAACATTTTAGTAAAAATTTGTGTTTTTTTATTTTTTATTTTTTTATTTTAGCACACTTAGTCGATTTTGTACACTTATTTACACTTAATTACATGTATTTGCACACTCAGACAACTTTTATTAGTGCACAAATATGTATACACAAAAACTCACAAACAGGGTTTTTTTTTTTTTTTACTTATTCATTGTACTGTTTGTTTTGCCTAAAAGCATGTTATTTTGACAGCGTGACTATTGGATAATCGATTTCGGCCACTAATTACGCTGCCGGATCAATTATTTTGTTATTTCATTGATTTACGCTATTTTTGTGGTTTTATTGCAATTTTATCCATGCATTATTGTTCCTTATGTATCTTTAGTATAGTTTTGCTGTTTGGTGCTTTGGTATAGAAAGATTTATTTTACTTAGTTTGATTCGCCAGAATATATGCTTTCCAAAAATATATGGGTTTCTGGGGGTCTTTTTACAGTTTTGGGGTCTTATGGCACATAACGCACAGTTGGGGCTCTCTTTTCTGCAGCTTAGTTGGCTAGCGTGAAAATTCATAGGCATGTTTTTCATTTGGGGTCTGTACACGCCACATACTTTGGTAAATCTATGCATATTGGGCATCAAACTATTTAGTAGACCTCTGACGTCCATATTTAGGGTGATTTTTCTTTATACGTAAAACAGTGTGTGTGATAAATGCGGCAAACTGCAACAATTTTAGGCGATTTTCAGAAATGTAAAAACCTCTGCGTTTAGAAAAGCTTTGCAGTTTGGTGTAGAAAGACGTCTTTATCTTTTTTGGATTCGTCAGAATGTGTACTTTCCAAAAATATATGGTTTTGGGGGGGTCTTTGCTGTTAGGAGGGTCTTGAGGCATATAATATGAAGTCAAGGGTCTATGTTCACAGAAGGCGAATCGGCAGCAGAGAAAAATCATATGCACTATTTTCATTTTGGGTCCGCACATGCCAGCTGCCTTGGTATATCAATGCATATTGGGCATCAAACGGTTCAATTGACCCTTGGCATCAGTATTTATGGTGTTTTAGAATTGTATGTAAGAAATTGGGTGAGATAAATGCAGCCAATTGCAATATTTTTAGGCAATTTTCAAAAATGTAAAAACTGTTGCTTTTATCGCCAAATTTAGGAAAGGCTTGCGGCTTGGTACTTTGGAGTACAAGGACATGCATACCCAATTTGGATTCGTGGGAATGTGTACTTTCCGAAAATATATGGTTTTCTGGGGTGAATGCACTTTTTTTTACCTTTGCTCCCCCCAAAACTATGTATATGTGTTGATTTTGCAGTACCTGAAATGACAGACCATATGGGGGTCTTCCTTTTGGGGCCCCTATATGCCACGTGCTTGGGTACATCTATACATATTGGGCATCAAACTGTTCAGAGGACCCTAGGCTTTCATATTTGGGGTGATTTGTCTTGATACCTAAAAGTATGTGGGTAATACGATGCTGCAGGGTAGATATTTTGAGGTGATTTTTGGAAATGTCACCTAAATCACCAAATTTAGGAATGATTTGTGGCTTGGTACTTTGGCGTAGAAAGACATGCATACCCAATTTGGATTCGTTGGAATGTGTACTTTCCGAAAATATATGGTTTTCTGGGGTGAACTTACTGTTTTCTACTTTTGCCCCCCCCAAAACGATGTAAATGTGTTGATTTTGCAGTACCTGAAATGACAACTATATGGGGGTCTTCCTTTTGGGGCCCCTGTATGCCACGTGCTTGGGTACACCTATACATATCGGGCATCAAACTGTTCAGAGCACCCTAGGCTTTCATATTTGGGGTGATTTCTCTTGATACCTAAAAGTATGTGGGTAATACGATGCTTCAGGGTAGATATTTTGAGGTGATTTTTGGAAATGTCACCTAAATCACCAAATTTAGGAATGATTTGCGGCTTGGTACTTTGGCGTAGAAAGACATGCATACCCAATTTGAATTCGTGGGAATGTGTACTTTCCAAAAATATATGGTTTTCTGGGGTGAACTTACTTTTTTCTACATTTGCCCCCCTCAAAACAATGTAAATGTGTTGATTTTGCAGTACCTGAAATGACAGACCATATGGGGGTCTTCGTTTTGCGGCCCCTATACGCCACGTGCTTGGGTACACCTATACATATTGGGCATCAAACTGTTCAGAGGACCCCAGGCTTTCATATTTGGGGTGATTTGTCTTGATACCTAAAAGTATGTGGGTAATACGATGCTGCAGGGTCGAAATTTTGAAGTCATTTTTGGAAATGTCCCCAAAATCACCAAATTTAGGAATGGTTTGCGGCTTGGTACTTTGTAGTAGAAAGACATGCATACCCAATTTAGATTCGTGGGAATGTGTACTTTCCGAAAATATATGGTTTTCTGGGGTGAACTTACTTTTTTCTACCTTTGCCCCCCCCAAAACGATGTAAATGTGTTGATTTTGCAGTACCTGAAATGACAGAACATACAAGGAGGGGTCTTCATTTTAGGGCCCCTATATGCCACGTGCTTGGGTACACCTATACATATCGGGCATCAAACTGTTCAGAGGACCCTAGGCTTTCATATTTGGGGTGATTTCTCTTGATACCTAAAAGTATGTGGGTAATACGATGCTGCAGAGTAGATATTTTGAGGTCATTTTTGGAAATGTCACCAAAATCACCAGATTTAGGAATGATTTGCGGCTTGGTACTTTGGCGTAGAAAGACATGCATACCCAATTTGGATTCGTTGGAATGTGTACTTTCCGAAAATATATGGTTTTCTGGGGTGAACTTACTGTTTTCTACTTTTGCCCCCCCCCCCAAAACGATGTAAATGTGTTGATTTGCAGTACCTGAAATGACAGACTATATGGGGGTCTTCCTTTTGGGGCCCCTGTATGCCACGTGCTGGGGTACACCTATACATATCGGGCATCAAACTGTTCAGAGGACCCTAGGCTTTCATATTTGGGGTGATTTCTCTTGATACCTAAAAGTATGTGGGTAATACGATGCTGCAAGGTAGATATTTTGAGGTGATTTTTGGAAATGTCACCTAAATCACCAAATTTAGGAATGATTTGCGGCTTGGTACTTTGGCGTAGAAAGACATGCATACCCAATTTGGATTCGTTGGAATGTGTACTTTCCGAAAATATATGGTTTTCTGGGGTGAACTTACTGTTTTCTACTTTTGCCCCCCCCAAAACGATGTAAATGTGTTGATTTTGCAGTACCTGAAATGACAGACTATATGGGGTCTTCCTTTTGGGGCCCCTGTATGCCACGTGCTTGGGTACAACTATACATATCGGGCATCAAACTGTTCAGAGGACCCTAGGCTTTCATATTTGGGGTGATTTCTCTTGATACCTAAAAGTATGTGGGTAATACGATGCTGCAGGGTAGATATTTTGAGGTGATTTTTGGAAATGTCACCTAAATCACCAAATTTAGGAATGATTTGCGGCTTGGTACTTTGGCGTAGAAAGACATGCATACCCAATTTGGATTCGTTGGAATGTGTACTTTCCGAAAATATATGGTTTTCTGGGGTGAACTTACTGTTTTCTACTTTTGCCCCCCCCCAAAACGATGTAAATGTGTTGATTTTGCAGTACCTGAAATGACAGACTATATGGGGTCTTCCTTTTGGGGCCCCTGTATGCCACGTGCTTGGGTACACCTATACATATCGGGCATCAAACTGTTCAGAGGACCCTAGGCTTTCATATTTGGGGTGATTTGTCTTGATACCTAAAAGTATGTGGGTAATACGATGCTGCAGGGTAGATATTTTGAGGTGATTTTTGGAAATGTCACCTAAATCACCAAATTTAGGAATGATTTGCGGCTTGGTACTTTGGCGTAGAAAGACATGCATACCCAATTTGGATTCGTTGGAATGTGTACTTTCCGAAAATATATGGTTTTCTGGGGTGAACTTACTGTTTTCTACTTTTGCCCCCCCCAAAACGATGTAAATGTGTTGATTTTGCAGTATCTGAAATGACAGACTATATGGGGGTCTTCCTTTTGGGGCCCCTGTATGCCACGTGCTTGGGTACACCTATACATATCGGGCATCAAACTGTTCAGAGGACCCTAGGCTTTCATATTTGGGGTGATTTGTCTTGATACCTAAAAGTATGTGGGTAATACGATGCTGCAGGGTAGATATTTTGAGGTGATTTTTGGAAATGTCACCTAAATCACCAAATTTAGGAATGATTTGCGGCTTGGTACTTTGGCGTAGAAAGACATGCATACCCAATTTGAATTCGCGGGAATGTGTACTTTCCGAAAATATATGGTTTTCTGGGGTGAACTTACTGTTTTCTACTTTTGCCCCCCCAAAACAATGTAAATGTGTTGATTTTGCAGTACCTGAAATGTCAGACTATATGGGGGTCTTCCTTTTAGGGCCCCTATATGCCACATGCTTCGGTACACCTATACATATTGGGCATCAAACTGTTCAGAGGACCCTAGGCTTTCATATTTGGGGTGATTTGTCTTGATACCTAAAAGTATGTGGGTAATACGATGCTGCAGGGTAGATATTTTGAGGTGATTTTTGGAAATGTCACCTAAATCACCAAATTTAGGAATGATTTGCGGCTTGGTACTTTGGCGTAGAAAGACATGCATACCCAATTTGGATTCGTTGGAATGTGTACTTTCCGAAAATATATGGTTTTCTGGGGTGAACTTACTGTTTTCTACTTTTGCCCCCCCCCCCCAAAACGATGTAAATGTGTTGATTTTGCAGTACCTCAAATGACAGACCATATGGGAGTCTTCCTTTTGGGGCCCCTATATGCCACGTGCTTGGGTACACCTATATATATTGGGCATCAAACTGTTCAGAGGACCCTAGGCTTTCATATTTGGGGTGATTTCTCTTGATACCTAAAAGTATGTGGGAAATACGATGCTGCAGGGTAGACATTTTTAAGTGATTTTTGGAAATGTCACCAAAATCACCAAATTTAGGAATGATTTGCGGCTTGGTACTTTGTAGTACAAAGACATGCATACCCAATTTAGATTCGTGGCAATGTGTACTTTCCGAAAATATATGGTTTTCTGGGGTGAACTTACTTTTTTCTACCTTTGCCGCCCCCCAAAACTATGTAAATGTGTTGATTTTGCAGTATCTGAAATGACAGACCATATGGGGTCTTCCTTTTCAGGCCTCTATATGCCACTTGCTTGGGTACACCTATACATATTGGGCATCAAACTGTTCAGAGGACCCTAGGCTTTCATATTTGGGGTGATTTGTCTTGATACCTAAAAGTATGTGGGTAATACGATGCTGCAGGGTAGAAATTTTTAAGTGATTTTTGGAAATGTCGCCAAAATCACCAACTTTAGTAATGGTTTGCCGCTTGGTACTTTGGTGTAGAAAGACATGCATACCCAATTTGGATTCAGGGGAATGTGTACTTTCCGAAAATATATGGTTTTCTGGGGTGAACATACTTTTTTCTACCTTTGCCGCCCCCCAAAACGATGTAAATGTGTTGATTTTGCAGTATCTGAAATGACAGAACAAATGGGGGGTCTTCCTTTTGGGGCCTCCTATGCCACGTGCTTGGGTACATCTATTCATATTGGGCATCAAACTGTTCAGTGGACCCAGGATTTTATATTTGGGGTGTTTTACATTGATACCTAATGATGTGTGGGAGATATGTTGCTGTAGAGTGGAAGCTTTGAGGTCATTTTTCAAAAAATTCACCAATTTCTATAAAACATTATAACTTTAGGAAACAATTGCAACTTGGTGGTTTTGAGTACAAAGATATTTCTACCCATTTTTGATTCACCAGAATCTGTTCTTTCTAGTAATGGGTAGTTTTCTAGGGTAAACCTACTGTTAGCGGAATGTTTGGCCTTGAAATCAAAAGTATGCCGTTTGGGAAGTGTTGCTTTGGAAATTTGGTTGTGTACTGCTTGTAGATTTTGAGCTATACAAGTGAGAAATCTCCATAAAACTATATATATTTGGTATTGTCGCGTTCAGGAGACATAGACCTTTCTAAATCGGCTGTGTTCTCGTACATAAAATGAATGATGTTTCTGATATATGTGATTGTTCTTCGTGCAACATGATTTTTTTCATTTTATTTGACACTTAGAATCCAATATTTTATTAGAGAAGTAGAATTACACCAAAATTCTTGCATATTGTGAAAGTTCAGGTTGTCCTGAAAAAAACAATACATTGTTTTCCTGGGTTAACTAAAAGACCACCCCAGGAAAGGCCCTTAAAGTGAAAGAGTGCAAAATATCTAAAAACTGCTTGGCAGTAGATGTTCGCATCTAGGACAAAACGGCTGGCAGGGAAAGGGTTAAAACAGCATGTGACTGCTTATTAACACCCAACTCCACCATGAACCACCACAGTAAGTCCTGCCTCTCCAAATCCCCAATAGGCCTTGGAACATACCTTTCTATCCTGTCCCACTGCTGCTATACCCTGCAATAAGCATCCCAAGTAGTAGGCGCTAATGACCTCCTCACTCACCCTGCCCCGTGCCAAATGGAATCCTCTAAAGGCAGACCAGAAAAAAAATTGGACACTGCTTTGCTCCCGGTGCGAGCTCCCTGAAGCATTCCAGCTGCAAGCTGCGAGAAAGTGAATCAGCTATTCCGTTATCAATTCCTGGAACATGCATAGCTCTAAAACAAATGTTGAGTTCCAAACATCGATCTGCCTAAGAAGATTAATGACCGGTACCGAATTGGCTGTGATATTGTTAATTGCCAAGATAACTGACATGTTGTCTGAATGAAAAACGACCTCCTTGTTAGCCCATTCCCTCCCCCAAATCTCCATTGCCACCACAATTGGGAAAATCTCCAGACATGCCAAATTTTTTGTGAGGCCTTCTGCTTGCCATAACTCAGGTCACTGACCCAAGCACCATTTGCCTCTAAAAAAGGCGCCAAATCCCACTGCCCCTGATGCATCAGTGTACAAATCAAGTTGTGCATTTGATTGTGCCTCTGCTTGCCACTTTAAACACCCATTGTAGTCTGCCAAAAAAATCCCACACACTTTCAAATCAGCTCTGTGCTGACCATTTAGCCAAATAAAATGATATGGTTTTTCAATTCCAGCTGTTGCCAGGGCCAACCTTTGACAGAATATGCGTCCCATGGGCATTACCCTGCACGCAAAATTGAGCTTTCCTAGAAATGACTGCATCTGCCTAAGCGTCACCCCTTCCATGTAACTTACCAAGTTTCCCAGGTAAACGACGGTGATAGAATCAATCGCTATTCCTAGAAATTTTATGATGCAAGAGGGTCCCTCAGTTTTTTCTTGTGCAACTGGTACTCCCAAATTGGCTAATAGTACTTGTAAAATCACTCCGCACATACAAGAATTTGCCTTTCTAACGCAAAAGAAATCCAAATAATTGATGGTAGCTTTTGTCCCTGCCTGTTTTCTCCCCACCCATTCCAGGAACATACTAAAGACCTCATACAGGGCACATAATATGGAGCAACCCATTGATAGGCACCTATCAATATACACCTGCCCATTAAATTTGCATCCTAAGAGATACAAGCAGTCCGGGTGTATCGGCAGTAGCCAAAATGCTTACTCCATATCAGCTTTAGCTCCGGTGCCATATGACCAGCTTCACCAGATCATCAAAGGAAGCATAACAAACTCTCCCAACATCCTCGCTATCATCGTTCAACTAAGAGCGCTTCGGATAGGATAATTGATGGATGAGGCAAAACTTCCCTACCTCTTTTTTGGGTACCACCCCAAGGGGAGAAATTAGCAAATGGGTGCCTTTGGAAATGAGCCTGACATCCTACCCATATGCACTTCCTTTTACAATTTATTCCTGACCACCTCCAGAAAATCTCTCGCTGACCTAAGATTTTTGCAAACCGTACCCTCCCTACCATCTTGAAATGGGATATGAAAACCAAATAAAAAAAACCATCCTGCAAAAGAGTTGCTTTCTCCCTATCCGGATAACTTATCCAACCATACCCACAACTCATTTACCTTGACTGGGCTCCTCCCTTTTTCCAAATTTGTCTCCCTGTTTGACTCCCCGTGGCTTTTGCCTCTTGAAACACCAGGAAAGGGGGTGGTTAGAACCCCCACAACTCGAACATTTGTGCCTAAACCTGCGTGTTGATCCCCACTTACACTGGCTGTCATTACCTGCTGAGCTGGAGTAGCCATTACTGATTGCACCCTTCATTACGAGCATGCACAAACTAATGTCCCCAACTGCAAAGAACTCCTGACTGACATCCTCTGCCTGAACTGTTCATCATATTTAAGCCAGGCAGTTCCCCATATGTCCTATAAGCCTTCCATATTGAATCCAAATAGCAAAACAAGCCCGAACAATCTTTGGGATGCTTCTCCCCAATCACGCTAGCCATAATAGAAAAAGCTTGAAGCCAATTCCCAAATGATTTAGGAATTAGCCTATAACGTCTTCTGTCCTCATCCTCATCTTTAAGATGTTCCTTTCCCTTCTCCCACTTTTCAATGTTAAATCGTTCAAGAGGAAGGAGCGTAAATATGTCTATATTATCTCTCTTCCATATTTTTTCCCTCACTTCCTATTTCAAATGTGCCCCCAGCGGGCCCTCAAAACAAATGTATGTACTATCCTTTGCCAAGTCAGACACAGGAACCTTCCTCCTTCTTTTTTCCCCTCCTCTTTTTCCTTGAACTTTCACTCCCTTCGGCACCGTCACATTCTCCATGGTCTCTGCACCCGTTACCATACAGCTGCTTCCAGCCCTTTCTTTTTCTGCCCCCAAACCTGACTCAGACCTTAAACTCATTCCCGCACCATGTCCTCAACCCTCCACTCCAACAATCACCTCTGCAGCCTGTGCACCCATAGGTATCCTTTGCTGCTGTCCCTGAGGCTCCCATTCTGCCACTGACTGTGGGGGCCCTTGAGACCCACCCTTGTTCCATCTTGCTGGGAGCTCCCTGAGACCACCTATAAATTCACTCATATCATTACCATCCCCACTCCCTTGGGTTCTCACCCCCCTATTGTCACACTCACCAGTCAGTTGTGTAGCCATAGCTGTCACTGACAATCCCAGACCAGATGTCCCCGGTCCTCCAGATGCTCCCTGCTGACCTGCGCCATTGTCCCTTGCTGTTAGTCCATACCTCTACTCTCCAGGACCGCTCATTACAGAGCAGGCCGCATTGAGTCTCCTCTCCACAGAAGCTCCACTCCACGCTGATCAAATATACCCACTTGCTCCTCCCCTTTTGTTACATCACCTCACTCTGACACATATGCCACTGCAGCCAGGGTTGTCCCACCTTGTCATGCACCCTTTTGCTGCATCCACCACTCAGGGGTACACTTTTCAGCAGAAACTCACTTGGACTTTTGGACCCAATACAAGAAAGACATTCAAGCCCTTTTTTATAAAAAAGAAATTAACTTTCAAGGGCCTCAGGATCAAAAAGACACAGGTCAGTTGGTGTCCTGTTTTAATTCCACTGCACACTCTAATATGCTGCAAATACTTTCTTTCTATGCATACCAGCATCAGCAATCCATCAAAACAAGTACTTTCCACATTTTGTTTTGCATTTGAGAGCTCTGCAGTAGGATAACCGCATTTTCTTTGAAACATTTTTCTGAAGAGCATTTTACATAGTTTGCAGGTTTTGAATTCCAGCAGATTGTTTTCTACAGCACAATTTTCTGTAATATTTTCTGTGAACATATTTGCTACTGACATAAGTCTTTTAAGGGACTGACACTGACACTATTTCAACAAAGCAATGCTACATTTTGTATTGACACTCAATGAAAAACATCTACAGTAAACCAAATGACTAAAGGAAGCATTTACTAGAAATGCAGCCCATTGTTTTAATCAGCTAAACAAGCTCTACAGCATATCAGATTTAGGAAGAATAACAGTGTGCTCTAAATGAGATGGGTGCCATAGGCATAAAGTCATACATTATTAGAATTGTTCATTTGATGGGGTTGCAAATCTTTTGCCCAATATCAGGCTAATGTGATCATTGGCCCTAAAATGAAATAATCGGATTACAGAAATAATCGGATTACAATGGTAGTAATATGAGCTGTTGTGAAAACCAAACCTGGCCAATCGACATCTGCCTGAATTTTAGCAAGCTATCAGTCGGATAGCCTGTTTGGAGGGCCCCATACACAGGCAGATAAGCTGCTGAATCAATCTAAAGGACATGAATCTGCACCTTAAATCTGCTGTATATGGCTACCTTTAATTGGGCAGATCTTAGAGTACTTTGGACTTTGTCACACAAAAAATATGAAGTATTCTAATATGAAATATAGAGACTCTTGCCCATTAACTCAAAAGTACAAATCTACCACTTTGTAACCTTCTTTACTAACATCTATTGGTCGTATAGCCTGTTTGGAGGGCCCCATACACAGGCAGATAAGCTGCTGAATCAATCTAAAGGACATGAATCTGCAACTTAAATCTGCTGTATATGGCTACCTTTAATTGGCCAGATCTTAGAGTACTTTGGACTTTGTCACACAAAAAATATGAAGGATTCTAATATGAAATATAGAGACTCTTGCCCATTAACTCAAAAGTACAAATCTACCACTTTGTAACCTACTTACAGAGAAAAATGTGTCAAATGTGGTTATTCTGACTGTTTTGCATTATTTTGCAGCTTTAATATAAAAACATAGGTTTTTGGTTTCTGATTAAATTAAATTGATCTATGTATGTATTTAAAGTAGTGATAGGAATGCTCGATTGTAAGCCTTATGAGGGCTGGGATTTAAGATTAAACTTTCATTTTAAAGTGCTTAGTGATATAGTGCTACTTTTGCTACTATATTAATATATTTCCACTTCTACTCATCAAACATTAAACTGAAACTATAAAACATATCTGTACATATATGGCCAAATTCTGATATCACAAAAGTGTCAAAAGTGTCTTAACATTTAACGGACAGGTTTCAACTTTTTTTACACTGATGCTCTTTAATGCTCTGCATGCCAACCAAAGGTCCAACTGCTACCCCCCATTACAGAGTGTGTGTGTGTGTCTGTGTTTGTGTTTGTGTGTGTTTACTGAAGTAAACATGAGCCCCAGACACACCACCACCCTGGACCCACAGCATTAAGAGTGGGTATACTGTGTTCACAAATACCAGCCTTTAATTAAACTATATACCTAATAGAAGGGCAGTGAATGATGTATAATACATGTAAAAGGACTTCTTTCCTCCTATGTTGCTTACCATGTGGCATTTTATTCTATTTATATCTATCTGTTCCACCTGCCTTTAATATTAATACATTCTAAAATGCAGAAACGGAACTGTACACCCGGAAATGGCCAGGAATATGCGGCGCGCGGACTGCCAGGGGGCCCTGAGGGGTGCGGCACCTGGCCCGCTCGCACCCCCTGCACCCCCGGTAGTTCCGCCCCTGCTAAAATGTTTAATGCTATTTATAAAAGTGGAACTATTGTAAGATATAGGGATATTATAAGTCACAGAAGAGTACCATGATCATATAAAACACAAGGACACATGTACTCAACAAAATAAATATTCACATGACTAGACCAGATTATAACAAATAAAAGCACAATAATAGAATCATACTCAGGGCAATTTTTGGGGTATTTGTCCAAGTCAGCCTCCAGTTGATTGGATATTTGTAATGTTTAGTCACACACAAGGATTGCCATCTTGCACTGATCTTACTAACCAAACTGCTAGGGGATCACTATTTTAAAAGCAAACATGAGCAGTTATGTGTTGACCAATAACCATATATGCATTCTGACTAATCAAACATTAAAATGAAATGTAAAACATATCTGTACATATTTGACCATATTTTGATATCACAAAAGTGTCAAAAGTGTCTTAACATTTATAGTCAGGTTTCAGCTTCTTTTACATTTGCATTTTTAAAATACTGCATGCCAAACAAAGATTTTGCTCAGTCAACTCAAAAGTATTACCAACTGCCATTACAAAACAAGTAAAAAAAACATTTGCATGGTCTCTTTTTAAAATTGGTTCATTTTGCCATATATTTTTGACTTTAGAGTTCATACACACGACAAAACAAAAAATACCTTAAAGTGATTAGTAAATAACACTATCCTCAGATGTTGAAAAATCCCCAAAACATCAAAAAGACCAATCACAAAACCAACTGGGCCAAGTCTGAATTCTATTTACGGAATAAAGGCTTGAAAGTAAAATGATGTTGCAGAATTATGCTCGGCACAACAGAGAATTGCTGAGGATTGAATTGCCTGTCTTTCCCCACCTTGTCCTCAGCCAAGTGGCAGAAAACAGCTGGCCAGAATTTTTGAGTGCCTTTAATGAAGTGAATTCTTAGTCGTTAGAATTTGTTGATTAAATGAAATAAGACTAATATTCCTGTGTGGATATGCTGAAATGCAATTGCCTGAAAGAAACATTAGTCTCCATGTGAGTCACATATTCTGTTAGGAGATCAAGCGCATCATGCTAGTGTATTCTTTTGATGGTATTTTCTTAATTTATTATATACAGTATTATGTAATGTAAATATGTATTTTTTAATCTGTATGTCTGTATTCGTACAAGCACAAAGCACCTTATCTTGAAAATGTAATTTTTTTGTAGTTTGTTCCTTTGGATCAAAGTTTATCCTTATCATGTAAATGAATCCATAAACATTGTAGACTTAAGGACCTTATTAATTCAATTGGAAAGCGTAAACAATCCTCAAAAATACAAACTCAGCATCTCCCAGCTGAATTTCTTATATTCCAGATCATTTATTAATATGATAAAAAATTCAAATTACAGAAGGGAAAAAAGGATGGCACTGACAGCTCGGTAAAAGTAGCTGCCTGGTGTGGCATCATTAAATAGTATTTTGAAATAATTGTAAATTCAGAATAATACGGAAAAAAAAAAGAAGAAACGGGTGGAGATTGTTGAGACATACATTTTATTCAAATACCTGTTTCAAGCAGCCTCTAAATGCAACTTACCAGGGGGATGAAACAATTTATATAAGACCAATAATACATTATAATTAGTATGAATAAGTCAAGTGAAGCCTTCTGAAACAGAAAGTACTTACTTGTCTCATGCCATACACACAGCACTGCCTAGATACCAAAAATGAGAGTTTTGATTCTCCCATAAGGCATCATGGGAGGAGACATGTTCAATTTCCCATTTCGCTACTCTCCAAGTCCTACCCCTCAGAAGCCATGTTCTAATATCTTGCACTGATGCGATCCAACAAGATCGAAACAGGCTGTCTGCAAGTTTGGATATATGGCGCTGAACCAATAGACTTTATCTGTGCTATAAACCAGCGGTTCTGGATGCATAGTTGACCAAAGGGTCATAAAGGAGCGATTGGCATTTGGAGAATCAAAACTCAAATTTTTGGTATCTAGGCAGTACTGTGTGGATGGCATGAGACAAGTAAATACCTTCTGGTTTCAGAAGGCTTCACTTTGCATGTAATTGCTTGGGAAGGGCTTTTTGGCTCCTTTCAGCCCTTCTCACCCTAACCAGGTTTGGTTTCCCATATTAATAAGTCAGACATGCTGCATGTATCGGATGTCGAATGATTGGGAATTGGAGTTTTCTGAATAAGGGATGTTTTTGGTACTTCAGATCACCATACCTTAAATCAGCTAAAAATCATTTAATTAAAAAAAAAAATAAACCAATAGGATTGTTTTACCACCAATATAGCTTCATGCAGCTTAGTTACCATCATGTACAAGGTATTGTTGTATTATTACAGAGAAAAAGAATAATCATTTTAATATTTGAATGAATTGCTCAAAATGGAATCTGTGGCAAATGGCCTTGCTGTCATATCCGGATTAAGGATTTCCGCATAAGGTATATCTTACCTGTACCTGAAATTGTTAGTCAGTTGACATTATAATTTTTGTTAAAGGGATACTGTCATGGGAAAAAACATTTTTTAAAATTAATCAGTTAATAGTGCTGCTCCAGCAGAATTCTGCACTGAAATCCATTTCTCAAAAGAGCAAACAGATTTTTTTATATTCAATTTTGAAATCTGACATGGGGCTAGACATTTTGTCAATTTCCCAGCTGCCCCTGGTCATGTGACTTGTGCCTGCACTTTAGGAGAGAAATGCTTTCTGGCAGGCTGCTGTTTTTCCTTCTCAATGTAACTGAATGTGTCTCAGTGGGACATGGGTTTTTACTATTGAGTGTTGTTCTTAGATCTACCAGGCAGCTGTTATCTTGTGTTAGGGAGCAGCTATCTGGTTACCTTCCCATTGTTCTTTTGTTTGGCTGCTGGGGGGAAAAGGGAGGGGGTGATATCACTCCAACTTGCAGTACAGCAGTAAAGAGTGATTGAAGTTTATCAGAGCACAAGACATATAACTTGGGGCAGCTGGGAAGTTGACAAAATGTCTAGCCCCATGTCAGATTTCAAAATTGAATATAAAAAAATCTGTTTGCTCTTTTGAGAAACAGATTTCAGTGCAGAATTCTGCTGGAGCAGCACCATTAACTGATTCATTTTGAAAAAAATTTTGCCATGACAGTATCCCTTTAATGTGTATACAACAGATCATTGAGGTTTATCACTTTGAGTACTGTATCTAAAGTACAGGAGGACGGATTACAGTTGTCACAGGCTAATTTGGATGTAGGTCCTGTCAGAAGTCAGAAGAGCTCATTTACCAAGCGTATATTACTTAAAGAATCAGTAACATCAATTTATTTTTTTATTAACAAATTTGTTAGTGTAGAAGAAAAAAAACACAGACAGATTAAACTTTTAAATCGCTAAATCTTTATTAAGAAATAACTTACCGAAACTCCGCTTGCACTCCTCTTCAGAAAAGGCTTGATTTCTCCTCCCTGGCTATCTCCTATAAGGAAAGCAGGGTGGAGAAATAGAGCACTGCACGATGGATCGTTGGATCGCCTTTTCTGAAGAGGAGCGCAAGCGGAGTTTCGGTAAGTTATTTCTTAATAAAGACTTAGCGATTTAAAAGTTTAAAATGTCTTTGTGGTTTTTTTTTTTTGTTCTACACTAACAAATTTTTTGGCTCAGAGTGAAGCACTGTCAGGGACCCCGTTCTTTACACAGGTCTTAACACGGTAGTCATGGAGGGCAGCTGCAAGCCTCCGTACTCCAAAACTATCATGGCAGGCAGGATAACAAGTGCACTTTCCACCCTGACTTTTATTTGGTAAATGGGCTCTGTGGTATACTATATACTAAGGTTTTTTTTTATGGACGGATGTGAATTATCCCTGTGAATTAAAGTAGGGAGTCCATTACAATATATGTGTACAATTTTCCTACAGGTTATGTTTATAACACAGTGCACCTCAGTTACTAACACTAAGGGCTCATTTATCAACACTGGGCAAATTTGCACCTGGGCAGTAAACCCTGGCGAACGATAACATTTTTGCTGTCATTATCTGCAATAGGTTAATCAAATGTAATCATTGGTTGCTAAGATGTCTATCAGTTAAATATAGAAATTAAATACTTAAGGCAATCTGGGTGCTGTGACTTGTAGTCCAACTAGAGCTAGAAGGCTCCTGTTTGGCCATCACTAAAAACATGTTATGATACGTAAAAGATAAGTGACAGACATCTAAAGTTTGATATTATAAGCTGTATAACATCTTAATATAGACTGCTCGGGGCTTACAATCATTTTCACATGTGTCAGAAACACAAAAAAATGCAGCTCAACAAGTTTAGGCTTAGATTCTGCCCCCCCCCCACCCACACACACCTAGTTACTGAGTTACTGAAAGTGAGAGAATAACAATTAAATAACAATACACTATACTAAACATATTGCTTACATCTGCTTACATATCACTCCCTACAAAAGAACAATGTTATTTACAAATTGAAATATCTGTGAGGAAAAAGAAATGTTGAAAGAAAATGCAAAGAATAATAATGACACAAATATGAGAGGGAGAGTGGGTTAAAAAGGAGGAATATATGCCATGCTTATAATAACTTCTCTTTATAAATATAGAATATCAGAACAACAGGAGGGAAGAGGGAAAATATTTTCATTGTTAATAAAACAATAATATTTAAATACAGCAGAGAGTGGGGAATTAAAAGGAAAGAAAAAATTGTACAGAAGTTGTGTGTAACATGAGCCGATTTCCAGACTTGTAGCAGCCTTTCATTGGGGAAAATAAAAAAAGAGAAAAGAAAGAGTAAGACGTCCAGGTACATTTTAGGGCTGATATTAATTTCCTGCTGATTTCCTTCTCTATGGAAGTGCACACAGCAGGAACCATTTACTAGATTTGGTCTCCTCTCTCCTTATATATTTATTCTGCAACAGAAGTCATACAGAGAATCACATAGAAAGATAAATACACGTGACCCCTTGTGGGGCAATGCACTATTGAAACACAGCAGCACTGGTTATGTGTGGGGAAATTCAGAGGGAGAAAAAGCTGTTAAATGTGGAAATGAAATATCTATGTGTATGTATATTTTTATTTGTATAGCACTATGTGTTCCTGAACTTGCAAATCTGGGCATCTCCAAACTCACAGACTGACAAAAACAATTAGAGAGAAGTTTACTTTATCTTTCATGTGTATAAGATCCTATGGACTGACAACCAAACATCAAGGAAGACGTAATTTAGATTAACTTTTACTTTAAAACAAATTATATTTCATATCAAAATATGTTATCTGTGAATACAGTAAGAGATAGATAGATAGATAGATAGATAGATAGATAGATAGATAGATAGATGATAGATAGATAGATAGATGGATGGATGGATGGATGGATGGATGGATGGATGGATGGATGGATGGATGGATAGATGGATCGATAGATCATAAAGTGGCAGCCTTGTTTGCAGATGAAATGAGGCCTTAGAATATTAACTTTATTCATGAAAAATACACAAAATGTAAATGTTACAATTTGGGCAGGCTTTCAGTGTAAATGAGCCCCCTGCTCTCATCTGGATAATTATCATTTACGCTGTGTTATTAAATGGGATGACTACAGGATTGCGTGTGCAACACTGTTCTCGTGTTAAATTCCTTTTTACACTTATAGTGCTTTTGTTTCTGTGATGGCTAAATGTGTAGGACAACTGGTGTTTCTTTCTCTCTGTCATTTTTCCTCAAGTGTTGAGTGTTGGGAGGTGATTAAATTTGCCTTGTTGAGCCTTGTAAAAACCTGACTTAATCATGTAAACTTCTATGTAAGCAAAATAGAAGAAACTTCAAAGGGTCCAAACTTCTTTAGGGATTTATGCTGAGACGCCAGCAAAAGATACTAATCTGCCTCCTGAATTCTGGCTAGAAGTGGCCAAGCAGCATGTACCAGGCATAATTCAGGAGGAGAGATAGTGGGTTAATTCAGTTTCTGTCCCCTGGAGAGTATTGGATTTGGTAGGATCAATGCAGGACTTTAATGCTAGAGGATCCATGCTGGCCCAATATGCTCACAAAATGAGGTAATTTGAGATAATGACTTTGTAACAGACTTGGGCAGACCTTGGGCAAGAGAAGTGAGAGATGTTATCACCCCGCATTCCACTTAAAATGCAGTTTTCCCCTTGTTTATTTCCAGTTAGTCAAAGCTACATTAACATTCCATGCAGGCCTGCTAAACAGAATCTTAATTAGTCCTGATGCTGTTGTGCAAGGGGTTTATTCATTGCACTCTTAACTAATGCTTGCTGTCAGGATATTTTTTTCTCTGCTCTTTGGGGATATCGTGTTCCACTGCAAAGCATGACAGAAATGTAATGTGTAAGGCAAAAAAGGAGCAGATAGGAAAGTGGAGGCCTAGACCGACTCTGCAGTCATGTCTAATGGAGAGATGATTAGTGCTAATGAGAGTAACATACAAAATAGCCTTCCTCCAATACTCAGCATCTTCTTCCTTTCACTTCCCTAGCACTAATCAGCACATTGGGAAAAATCTATTTCAGCTCAGTGCAAATATACATTGTATGTACAGTACGATGAGGTGCTTGCTTGTGGAACTTCTGCTGTTGCTGAACTACAAATTCCAACCTGTTTCAAAGAGCAGGGGTTGATGAAGTTTGCAGTTCTACAACTACACCTAACTTGTGCCCACATTAACTTTTCAAAACATGTATATATTTTCCTTGATGACATGATCTTTTCTTTGCTTCGCTGCTAAATAAATTTGTGTTTGAAAATCGACTTACTTCTGTGGGACGAATGCATTCCAATTAAAAATTATCTCTAATTTACATACATGCTGTCATCTAATAAACCCCTGTTGTTGTAAAGGTGGTTTAGTGATGTATAATGTGTAAAAACACTTCAATAATTTTGAATATATGTTTGCTTCCATTCACAGCTCAAAAGTAACAAAAAAAAACATTGGGAGTTTTTCATTCCAGTCAATTAATTGCTCTTTGCTAAAGTGCATACTTACTACCTGATTATTAATGCCACATTAAATGCATATATATAGAAACTAGTTGACTCCCAATCTCTCTCCTCTCTATCTATATGATGTTATTGCATTAAATCTTCTTAATTCACAAATAGTGTTAATGTGTGTCAGTAATCTCAAGTGTTTGAGTCCATCCCGCTGGGGATTTCGAGTCTACCAGTCGGGAAGGCTTTTTGGGGAGATTAGTCGCCCTAAGAAGAGTTGATTTGTCGCTGGATGACTAAATCTCCCCAAATCTTTGCGTGTTGTCTGTGATTAATTGTGTGTTATGTGTGTGTGGGTATGTACAGCGCCGGATTTGCTGTGCGGGCGCCACTAGGCCGTGCGCTCGCCCGCACTACCACACGCTGGCGCAAAAGCAAAAGCGCCGGAGCACTGGCTCCCCACAGAGCGGCTGGGCGGCATGCCGCCCCCAAAAATGTGCCGCCCTAGGCCCGGGCCTATGTGGCCTCGCCACAAATCCGGGCCTGGATATGTAGTCTGTTTTTTTGTAGTCCATGTGTGTGTGTAATATGCACATGTGCAGTTAATCCTTATGCATTTGTGTAATATATGTGTTTAATTTATATGTGTTTATGTAGCCTGCATGGTGTGTATGTGTGTGTTTATGTAAATGCAGGGGCATAACTACAGAGGAAGCAGACCCTGCAGCTGCAGGAGGGCCCAGGAGATATAGGGGCCCTGAAGCCCTAATTAATGAGCCATTTTAATATGTATTGGTAAAACAGGACAACCTCTGCATATTTAGGAGGCCCTAAAATTAATTTGCTGTGGGGCCCAATAACATTTAGTTGCCACTGTGTAAATGTTTAGTTGGTGTTAAATTGTGTGCAGTGTAAGTGTGTGTGTTATGGATGTGTGTGCAGTGTGCCTTTGTGTAATCAGTGTATATTGTACATGCGTGTTTGTGTGCAGTCAAATACATTTGTGTAGTCTGTATAGAGTGAATAGCCTATGTGTGATATTACCAAGCAGTCAATGTACAGAGTAAAGTCTTCCGAGGCTGTGGCAGGGAAGAGAGCTGTAGTAGGCAGCTGAGCAGCTCAGAAATCTGTGGGTGAGATCTGGAAGCTCGGATTCACCATTCGTTACCAATTAGTCTGCGCTTTTGACCTGTTAACCGTTTGTTTTTGTGTTTTCGCCTCGGCGTGCTTTGATGTGACAAATTGTATATAATCTGCAAACGACTTTCATTTGTGTGAAATATTCACTCGGTGATGTCACAGCTGTCAAACTCGGTTATCCCGCCTAAAGTAGTCCTGTGGTACTAACCAGCAAAGTATGAAATGTCACAACTCGTTAAAGGGATAGATCCCAAACTACCAGAAAGGGTGCAAAGGGTACTCCCGCAACGCACTACTCTGAATGTGATATAATGTAGCTCTTCGGTTTGCTCCACCGCCCTCACCCAAAACACACGCAGTTTTATAGACAGCTACACATTCCCTTATCGCTGTCTCTGTATAAACCCCTGCACTCACGGCGCAATCCTAATTCTGCTTTAAACGCAAGATAGATGGGATAAAACGCAATTCCCTGTTGCGTGAACAGAGCGGCTTCGTCTGTGCCTTGTGGCTATAATATAACCAGTAAAGTTATTTAAACGCTTCCACAGATTCTGTAATTAATTTCAGAGATAATGATAATCATAATTACTGGTAAAATGTATCTCTTTGCTATACAATTCTTTGTGTCTTTATGGCTAGAGAATTACAGGAGTCGCTTTGATGGTTATCATTCTTCCCAAAAGTATGTGTGTCTGTGTGTCTGTGAGTACGTACTGACAAACGTAATTTAATTGAATCTTTTTGGGGCAGAATTGTGCATGCGACTTTAATATTGTTTTCTAGGGGTAAATGGAACCCAGAAGACAAAAGAGAGTTGGCAGTGAACGCGCCCACAAACCCCCTGTGCCCCTTGTTAATGTCTGTACTCTCTCATCCAGTAATCTCATAAGGAGACTGAGTTCTAAACTTTGCATTATACTGTAATTCCTCCCATGTTACTATGTAATTATGTTGTTTGTGATTCTTTCTTTGCTTCTGTAGTGTGTGATTACGGAATGAGTCCATGTGGGCGCTATTAGCACTCAATTACTCTGTACTTTCTAAGCATAAGTGATCATGTCTCCATTGTGCTGCCCTGTGCTGGAATGACTGGTAGCAGCACATACAATGGGAGGCTTTCATTTGTGCCTTAAACCTTGCAAGGCTAAATTATCTGCAGGGTATTAGCAGCAGCCCAAAGAGAAGCCTTTTCTCCCTCCAGTAACAAATGTCAGAGGTTAAAATGTTTCTGTTGCCCTGTCTCTTGATCAGGGCAGAAAATATGCAACTGTTGCTGACATCTTTATGGATCCTGAACCCGGTGCTCGGGAGCTCACCTCAGGACCCTGTGCATCAATCATGTGTATCCGCCCAGTCTGAGAAGAGGGGCTCAGTTGGCTTTCCCCTGCCTTGCACTGAAGAAAAACTGCGTTTAGTTCATCCTGGTTGCAGATCAGGAGAGGAATAATAAGAACAAAAACATCTGTAGCACCTTAACACGATGGACAAAAGATAGCGCAGGAACAATTATGTTTAAATAAACGGTGTAATAAAAATTATACCACTGTTGACAGCACCGATTCACAAATTATATGAGGAGGATGAGCAGAATACACTCTTAATGTGTGTTTAAATGCATTTCCTGTGTTTATATTGGGATTGTAAAAATTATTACATCGGATACTTTTTATGTGAAAACTTTGCATTTTCGCATGCTATTTGTATAAACTAGGCTATGATCTACAGATGTGTCAAATTCACCTAAAGCTATTATTGTGTCCATCTGTCTCACCTTCTCTCCCTACATATCTATCTATCTATCTATCTATCTATCTATCTATCTATCTATCTATCTATCTATCTATCTATCTATCTATTATCTATCTATCTATCTATCTATCTATCTATCTATCTATCTATCTATCTATCAATCTATCATCTATCTATCTATCTATCTATCTATCTATCTATCTATCTATCTATCTATCTATCTATCGTCTATCTTTGTGTATCTATAGAGATAAAGAAACGAGACAGTAAAAATTAACTATAGGCACAATGAATAATAATTCCTGCAACCATGGGACCTACTGTCCCAGCAAGCATTGAATACTGTTTAGGTATATTAGACATTCATGTAGTTGCTAGTTGTGCAGTTGTGTGCAGCTCTTCCATGCAGTGAGTAGTGTGGGATATTTTGCTACATTAAACCAAATTCCAGCCAGATAAGGCCAACTCGTGCAGAGCTTAGATCGTTACACTGTAGTGGTTTTAAGAGAACTTAGTATTTTCATTATCTGAGTGAAGTCCATGTTTCGCTCCATTTCAGGTAGAAAGGGATCTGCTAACGCCTGCTCTGAGCAATTCAAGGAGGAATTCTTTACATTTCAAGAGACCAATCTTGAATTCAAGGCCTCTGTGCCAATACGCCGATTTAGAAAATATTTGGCACAATGTTATGAACAATATTTCTTTCAACCATTCTAATAAATATTTGAAGTTCTGCATTATGTATTGCTGTCAGTTTGATTGTGCATTGAAGGGAAGCTTAACCATTTGATGAAAACGAGATATATAATACACGCAGATAAGTGCATAAATATTAATTACACACATTGAGAAATTCGGTTTTTCCTCTCTGCCCCGCACAAGGGGAATGTTTTTGACCCTTTGTGATATTCTCAGCATTACAAAATATAGGTTTTCGGGGCATTGGCAATAAGTTTCTTGAAGTACGATTTCTTGTATTGGCAGAAGGCTACCCTGCACACATACTATACCAACATAGGTACATATGAAACATACAAGCAAACATACAATCTCACAAACCTGGATTTATTATTAAAGACACCTGCATAGTCAGGCACACACACGAATATATGTACACCCACAAATACAAATAAGCTTGCACAATTGTACACTACTTACAAAATATACACACATGCATGTACATAAATCGTTCAGACAATGACCTGCAAAACGCTACTAGTACTCATTCACATACATACACACAGACTCACATACTTGTTTTCCCGAGAGCACACCTATATATATATATATATATATATATATATATATATATATATATATATATATATATATATATATATATATATATATCAGACATACAGGTACGCACGCACAGCCTTATAATTCACGTCCCACACAGCCATTGCACTCCTCTACATATTGGTTCTCAGGACCCAGGCCTGCAATGACTGAGCTACCTACAACTGCTGATGCCTGCCAATAATCAGAACTATAATCAGAACTATAATATATATTTGAATAAAGATAGATAGATAGATAGATAGATAGATAGATAGATAGATAGATATTCACTTCCCTATGCCCTGTATTTTCATGCACACATGCTTAATCACACAAAATATGTTGCTGTCTTCCAGTTAAATAGCTGCTGTTCCCTCTTTATTGTGAATGCTGTCTGACTTCACTTGTCCTTCCCTCACGACACTGTGGTAAAGCTGCAATGGTTAGAACAGGCTGATTTTCGCACTCCTAGCTAATGTGCCCTCCAGAACAGCGCGTGCCAGTTAAGTTCATCGATCAGTATTTAAAAGTCTTCGTTCAGACAAAGGTGGGATGCTTTCAGGTTCCAGAGACAACCGGTGCGCAGCTTTGCCCAAACAATAGATCTTCTCCAGAGGACAAAAGCTGCAATGTGATGGTGGTACGGAAATCCTAGTGTACATTGCCAAAAACTGCTAAATGAGGGAAGATTTCCAGGTCCTTTCTGCACTACTCGTGCTAGGATCCCACCTGAGATATGGGCTCCCGAGGGCCCCAGCCTGGCAAACCCCTGTGTTTTCTCTTGGGAAATAAAACATGATTTGTTTATCCGATACAAAATACAAACTAGGGGCAAATAAATGTTGAAAAAAATAAAGCGTTTTGAAACCATTTTGCAATTAATAGAGATATTGTATATATTGTGTATCTAATTGCTAATGGGATTCATATCTTTACAAAATGTGTGTGTGTATGTGTGTGTGTGTGTGTATGTGTGTATGAGAGGAGAGGGGTTCACGTAGCTTATAGAAAAGGAAATTATTTGTATACTTAAGCTTGCATAAACCATAAGCGTTTGGTTTTGTAATATAAGAAGATACAATACAGTTAAACGGTAGAACAGATTATAAATGGTAATTAAAAAATGTATGTCCGAGAAGTTGTTTTACTTATTTTTCTATCCTTCTCTGAGGTGTTTGGCACGGTCGAAAATCATAGGTGACAGATAAAACTATATGTGATACAGCGACATAGGGAATATAAACAATAGAATCGTTTAAGTTTTGGAAATAATGTTCTGTTGCCTGTTGTCTATTAAAAAAGCCAAATTCATTCTGACCACCTTATGACATTTAAATACAATCTTCATTTATGTAAATCGTGTTTTACTATAGGAATAGTTTGGTTTCCTTCACAAACCATTTACAATGAAATTAGTGATCTAATGACAACCATCAAGGAATGTCATTTAAAAGTCATTTGTTCACATAAAAAGCCAATAAATCCTATTCCCCACAAGAACTAGAGACAGCAGAAAATGTCTTTTCTGAACCTTGACCAACAGGCTTTTTATCCTGTTAAAAATACGATGGGCCTGGCAGCAGAAGTCTGAAATATCGCAATCATATGCCCTTTGTAACAAGACCGGAGCAAACAGGCCACTTATTTCACTGCACAAAAAGTCACTGGAGAGAGATCTGTTTGTCAATATCAACTGGCCTAGTAATTTCCCATCTTCACACTCACCGGCCTATCTGAACTGGCAGATGTTTAGACAAGATTTTATAAATCGTTCAATATCAGTCCGTAATGAACCCCAACTGACCATTCCAAAGCTACTAAAAGCATACAGGATCTCCCCCGCTGGGCTCTAATAATGACCGCATGGTGGAACAGTATTAATCATGATGAGGTTCTTGAAAAAAATAAGTGTATGATTGATTAAAGGCCAATTTAAGAGGCTATTATTCTTGTTGTATTGCGGCATGCAATATTCACTCAATTTATCTTTGTGTGAAACAAATGATTGCTCTCTTTCTGCTTTTAACAACACATTACCACTCCTGCGATTTCACTGAATGAAAGAACACCCTTAGATTATGGGGTCTCTGCCAGAATCTTACTTTATGAATAGTTTATAATCCGTTTGCTAAAACAGCCACAGTAATACTATTCCTATATGCCATATATGGAATAATTTCCTTTGAGGGTATAATTACTTATTGTTAAAATGGTTATTATATTTGGGTCCATAATAAATGTATTTGTGTTTATGTGTGTCATACACAGAAATGTAAACCTCTGAAAAGTAGACAGGAGAGACTGTAGTACAGAAACAACTTTTTCCAGACTAATTTCTTTTTATTTACAATAAGCGATATAAATTAGGTAGGAATTCTCAGAGACAACCAAAAGAATAGATTGCTGTCATATTTTGTTTTCAAATAAAAACCAGGCGAAATTTATTTACAAAAACAAGTTCGGGAATTTCTTTGCAATACAACTTGCATAAATTACTATAAGCTTTAATGTCATCATTACAAAAATAAATATCAAATCTATGTTTTTTTCCCTTACACTTTTTTTTGTTTCCTTTTAATCCGATATTTTAAGTACTCCAGTTGCTCATTTAGGAATAATGGTCTCTATTGTATACATCTTTCACAAATATTTTCTTCTCTCCATTCTTCACAATTAATTCTATCACACCTATTGAATACATATCGTGGCAATCAAGTGATCAGGTCAAGATATCCTGAGAAAACAGATCATTGTTTGCAGAGGGTCACAAGATTGGGGTAACTATACTATACGAATAATGTCACATATGTCCAAGGGAGATCTCTTTGTAATTAAAAAATATATGGAGCTTTAATGGTGTTCTGTTGATCTTCGTTTCTACAGTGGCACAGAATGTGATCCGGATTTAGATATTTGTAATACTTAATAGCAGGGGAAGAGGTGATGGCTTGCAGACTTTTTTTCAAACCAATTGTGACATCTACCTGTGAATCAAGGAATAAACCAAATCACTGAAAATCCTTTAGTCACACAATTCAATTAATGTTCCATAAAAATAAATTAATAAAAAGCATTCATTCTGGCTACCTAACATACAGCAATCATAATTGAAATAAAATTGGTTAAATTAAACTATTGCACAGAATAGAGCCATCTCTCAAGCAATAATATATTCGTCTTGGAACAACTATAACAACAGTTTCTATCTATCTATCTATCTATCTATCTATCTATCTATCTATCTATCTATCTATCTATCTATCTATCTATCTATCTATCTATCTATCCTGCATGGTTATAGACGGAAATAGAAAAAAAGGTCAGATGTGAACCTTCATTTTAACCAAGAACTATATAGCACGGTAAGTAATGAACAATCGGGGCGTTGATAAATGCCTAATAAATCTTGGATCAGGTCCCACATGAGCAAGGCAATAGACGATGGTCTCACTTACTTGCATTGCTGTCTGACTGCACATCTATGGGTATGGTTGTACTCCTACTGTGCAGACTTCACTGGGATCTGTCAAAATATAACCGTCAGTTAGTCACAGGACACAGGCAGCTAAATAGATTATGTGTTCCAATTCTCAAATGAGCTAAATTCACAGCCAGGAGGTATCAAGGCTACATTAAATACTAAGGTTTCGATAAACGTAATACCAGGGTACACAACACTGCAAACACACTGCACTGAGTTATAAAATATTATGAACGTGTTTTTTTTAACGTTTTAGTTTAATTTAATTTTGCATCTGTGCATTTTAAATGATATAAATAAATGTGTGATAATTATTTACTACCCAGCATTTCATTTCACAATTAACACCCTAATTTCCAATCCCTTTCATTACATATTCTCATGTATGCCACAGAGCCTGTGAGATTGCAGGCTTCCACAAGCCTGAAGGGGTTAACCCCCCCCCCTCTATTGTACTTGGCAGCTAAGGGAATGGAACAGTGGCATTGAAGAATAAGCCTACCTTTTTTCGATTCATAGTTTGTGGGCCTGTAGTGCTGATCTAGCTGGTTGCTGGCCGTTCTTACAGAGTCACTGGTGTGTTTGTGCATGGAACTGGTGCTTAGTACAGTCTGATTTAGTCCTTCATTAGCAGTCATTGCCGTTGAACTATATCGCAGAATCCCTTGGCTTTGGAGAGCATTGAAATTCCCATAGTTCGTATAATTGCTATAAAAAGGCGATGTATAATATATGTGTCTCCCTAGAAGAGAAGAAGAGGGGTAGCTGGGATTGTGAGCTGCAGACGATGAAGTGGCTGAAGATAAGACAGAACCCAGGTTAGGATGCTTGTGATCCGAGGTGGCTATTTCAGCTAATGACCACAGTTTTGGTTTGCTGGCTGGTGTCTGCGAACTTGAAGACATCCCATTGTCCAAATTGGTCTTATTGGAGTTTCTTGGACTTCCCTCCTGTTGGCGATTGAGGATCGGGGCTTCCACTCCAGTGAGTGGGGATGAGGTTGCAGGTTTAACTGGCAGCACCCTGTCTTCCTCATCACCATCATCTTCCTCATCCTCATATTTCTCTTTAGATTCGGACCCCGATTCGCAAAGATGGTCGGCGGCCCGACAAGGCAACTTCTCTCCATCGGAATCAGCCGAACAAGAGTGATCTGTCAGGGAGTCAACGTGTAAACTGATACCTAAAAGACAAGAAATAAAAAAAAAAAAAGAAAGAAATGTTTACAATATTTAAAAAAATAATCCCAAATAATAAATAGCTGCCATAATCATAATACGGACCTATGGAACTATCATTAAAAATAATATATACCTGTATGAAGACACACCTTTCTTTATCTATGACTATTCATTAATATAATCAATATAGTATATATGTATGTGTGAATGCATTTAGGCAATAGATAGTTAGATAGTTTCATAGTTACATGGTAATTAAAGTTGAACAAAGAAAAACAATCATCCATCAAGTTAAAATTTGATCTCTGTACAGCACAATACAAATACACGTTATTGAAATCAATGGAATATACAACTCATGTACATGTGCTTGGGGAAGCGTATTCTTTGCATTTGGTTGATGTATGACTGTAGAGAACACTACTCTGAATAAATAACTCTTTACAAGTGATTTATAGGGTCAGACCAATAAGTGGACATTGGTTTGCACTCGGGCACCATTTAGTGCATGTGGGGGCCCTGGCCTACTCTGTGCAAAGTTCATCGGGGATTTATCCACAACTCACCTTCGTCCTCTGCTGATGTCTCGTTACTGTCTTGGGCCTTTTCCGATTGTTCTTCTTTAACCCTTTCCCCATCGCCTTCATCGTCATCTTCATCGTCGCTTTTGTTCCTGGGAGCCCAGGTCATTTTATTCTCCTTTTTTAGCCTCCTTCTGGCATTGGCAAACCACGTGGAGACCTGGGTGAGGGTCATCTTGGTGATTATGGCCAGCATGATCTTCTCTCCCTTGGTGGGGTACGGGTTCTTCCTGTGCTCCTGCAACCAGGCTTTCAGGGTGGCTGTAGCGTCCCTGGTTGCGTTTTTTCTGTATGCAGGGTCATTAAGTTGGTAGGGATAAGCCGCACTTCCATAGGGGTGATAACTGAGGGCCCCAGTCATACCAGCGGCGTGGGCATCATAAGGAGATCCCTTTAGACAAATAAAATGAAAAGGTTGAGTGGGTGAGCTATTAATCAACGCACTACTCTAATGGTATCTAATATTTCTTTATACTATATAAGGCCGATATTTCCCCGACTCCGTATTATATCTAAATGTGTTTTTTTAGAACACATGGTAATGGTTATAATGAAGATGTTCATGATGATAAAATATGTGTTTTTTTTAGAACATATTACTTTATCATCATGAACATCACCATTAATACCATTATCATCACCTCGTTCTATTGATGACGTCTGACTACCAGGGCACAGCTGCTGCCATTGTGTTAAATGTAAGTAATTCCCTGGTGCTTATAATGCTAGTGTCTGCTTGGTGCCTTTTAAAAATAAAAGATCATTAGACAAATGAGACTGACATATATATTCTATAAGGATCTACAGGTAGTAGTGATTCCGCCTTTTCTGAAGGAGGAACTCTTTTATTCCTGGCTCGTAAATAAAACAATAGCAGCTCTGAGCAATTCACTGATCTAATGCATTGTAAATCCAATTTGCAAATCAGAAGATATGCATGACTTCGGATTGTTCAAATGCCATGCAATTTGCATTTTAATTCGCTATTTAACGTTTAAATTGCCTTTATTTAAGCCTGCATAATGGAGGAAAGTTTAAGATACCATGTGAGTAACTTGATAAGTTGCAAAAGCCTGGAGTGATCTGAACCCGTTTGTTATTATCATAATGTACTTAAACTGTTCGTATCCCTCTGCAATGTGTGGAAATAAATAGAGCGATCGCTATTTGTGAAGCGTAGTTTGTACAGTAGGCGTGAAACAGTGTCACGCCAGAGCCTGGGAATCACTGAAGTCTTTTCAAAAATATTACAGTCTGTAACAATAAAATATATATTCTTATCTACATAGCAGTTACTTTCATATCAAACTAACATGACCAAACAATATATAAATACATTTCGCACATAACCACATACAACACACATTTTACATTTATAACCATAAATGCTGAGTTGTGATTTAAAGATTTGCCAGAGATTGCTAAGTGAATTAAAATGTCACGGTTCTAAAAGTCAGGATAATGTGGGGATCGCTAATAGGCAGAGCTGTGTGGGAGAGAGAGGGCAGCCCCGGGGAGGGTGGGAAACGCCGGCACAAAAATAATAAGAAATCGGCAATAAAAGGACTACAGAAGGGAGAGTTATAGAAAGGAGACCAGAAACACAAGGGGAGACAGACAAGTGAAATTTAGATGGGGCAGCAGCGGGAAAGTTGTAATGTGGGGGGGCACGGGGGTTAAAAAAACACAAAGGGACCTGGAAACAACCAACCTAAAAAGAAAGGGGCAGGGACTGGCAGAGAAGTTGGGGAAATGTCGCAGCGAGCTCTTACCATGTAAGAAGGGAATCCGGTCGGGTCGCTGGAGTACTGGAGGGGGCTGCTGAAGCCCGTGGCCGCTTGGGCGCTGAAGGCAGCCGATCCCGGGTAAGGGCTGAAGGCGGAGCCGGACGATGACCTGGCCAGCTCCTCGCTCCTGGGGGCGGCCAGCGCTGAAGCCCCGTACGCCGGGCAGGAGTAGAGAGCTAGTGAGCCGGGAGGCTGGTACAGGTAACCCTGAGGATAGGACATGGTAGCTCCGTTAGCAGAAGCACAGAATCGCCGGGGCTGACTGAGTTACACGGATCAGGGTGAAAAGGGGAGGGGGCAGGTCAATAACGACAGTGTTTTCTGCCCTTATTCTCTCTCAGCTGTGCCTTCTCGCTTCTGTCCTCACTCATGCAAGGAAATAAAAGTGTTCTGCCTCCACCCCTCCCCTCTGGGGCACCCACCAGCCGCAGATCAATCTGCTCTCTGTGTGATCATGGATAGGTAGAAATCCAATCAGAGAATTAGCGCAGAGGGGTGATGGAGGGGAGAAGCAGATCATGAGCTGGAGAGAGGCGCACAGGAAGGAGAAGCAGAGGAGAGTGATCAAGGTGCTCAAGAAAGTGGCTGCTGCATATGGAGCTCCCGCAGTCAGCCAGCTCCCCCAGCGCCTGCTGCCAGGATGGACTTTTTTTTCAGGCAGGGAGGAGTTCGCTGCTTATTGAGTGGAACCGGTTTGTATAAAGTGGGAGAAGCCGGTAGCAGAGGGAAGAAGCAAAGCCTGAGTTTTCAGAGGGTCATTGGAAAACTCAGCTGTCCATCATCGCCGCCTCATCAACATATCCTGAGGGCCCCGCCCTTACTCCGCCCCTTCCTTATTTGTAAGCGAGGAAGGGAGGCTGCAGGCTCCTGTAATGTAAGTAATTCTCCTGGCTGTGCATTAGCCGGGGAGCGAACGCAGGGGTAGGATCGCAGCTGTTTAACTTGCTGCGCCTGCTAGCCCTATGCACGTTTACAGCTACTGGCTCAAACAACACGTTTTTTTCTGCTTCTATAGAACTGCCTGTTTAATAACATTTGTCCGGGCATCAGTATATCTTTCATTATTGTTTTATTGAAAACAATAAGCTCTAGTTTAATGGTATTAAAATATCGAGCTTCTGTTCACCCCCGACTGCGTCTCTATAATTGGGACTCACATATATAAATCTAGTATTACCTCTTACGCACTTCTTATACACTATATACATACATATTAAATTCTTAGGTAAAATATTACCTGAGCCATACAAATCTTCACTGTAACAACTCCAGTGTATATTTAAATTTGAGTCATATTAGAGCATGGTGTATTGTACTGCTTATTTGCATTTTCTGTAGAACTGAGTGAATTACTTGTTTGGTTTCTTATGTAGTATTTTTTTCCAAAAGGTATAGGCATATCGCCTCACTTCTGATCTTTATCTGTGTAGGTGATGCTGAGCTATTATCATTTACATTATCAACAACCCCAATTAGCTAGAATCATAAGAGCCTGTTTTTTTCTTTAATGGCGTTTCAAAATGCATAAAAAGAAAAACACTAGGCGCCTGCAAATATTTCCTCCCATGGAGACAGGTTTCTACGAAGGCTGATCTACCATTTGACCTGTAGGGGGCACACTGTTCTAAAAATAGGAGTCCATAGGGACCTGTACTTCCAGCAAATATGACCCTATTTGCCAGCACAGTATCACCAAGAAATGAAATTCGGGTGCAGAGCATTAGTTCTAATAATATAACTAACCATAACCATAATTAGCATCAGATTTACAATACCCTGGACCGTTAATTGATATTAAAGTTATTCTGTGATAGGATCAGTAGTGTCCATATTATCTGACTAACAATCCTAGTTGTTACCAAGTTGCATCTAATATATATTTTCCTCTGTTCCTAATTAATTGTTAATGACAGTTCTAGAAAATAAAAATATGCTTTTGAATTCTACAGCTATTAAACTAGCATTTAGAATCGCAATTAGTTTTTTTTACATGTAAAATGTGAAACTGTGTAGAAAAGTAATGGTGAGTAATTTTCCGGGAGCTTGGGTTACCAGCCGTACCTCCTCTTTAATAATTCGTGATGCAGCCCATGGTTTTGTTTACATTATGTCAGTGATTGTACTGTATGTAATTAGGAAAATGCTACTGTCACAAGGTGTCTGGGAATCACTTTACTCTTTTTCTGACTCATATAGACCCGCACTCTACAGAATATTTGTTGCTTTGTTTTAGGTGGTTTACAAACTAATAAAGATATATAGATGACTGTCTGATCCTGTTATTGACCACTGCCTGATAGAATATAAAAGAAAGAAAGATAGATAGATATATGCTTTTTGACCATATATATATATATATATATATATATATATATATATATATATATATATATATATATATATATATATATATATATATATATTAAATCTACATCAAAATGAGAGAGACATTTGGAAATTAACAATACACTATAATATAGGGTGAATGGCGTCTGTGCAAGTTAATGCGCCGTTAATTATTTGGGGGTAAACATTTTCGATGTAAAAAATGGGAAATATATTTACATTTTACCTTTACATATATTTACATATTTACATCTAGATTTCCAGTACAAAAATTAATGCTACACCATACATTCTCAGTACAAATATAACAATGATATTGTACAGTAGGCGGACATTTCACTGCATTATTTTTGTTACTTAGTCCTTCATTCCGAATTTATATTGAATTCACCTAAATCAGGCAGGTAACAGTAAAATAAATACCTTTCTTTCTGGGTGAAATATGGGCGCCTGGTGATTTTTTTATCAATTATTTTTCGGGATTAAAACCTAGTTCAGGAATATTGTATTGGCTCAACTTGTATTAATTCAAAGTTTGGAAATTAGGAAATAAGGATATTAATAAAAATTCAGATATATCAGGTAAGAGACACTGTAGCTAGTATATTAAATAGGCACTCACAAGAGTAAATGAACAGCGGGGCACAGATAATGTGACGATGCCTTATTATACTAATGTCCCGTAGCAAGATATCTCGCTTTACATAAAAGGATATTAAATAACGATTTATTCTGCTTCTGAGGCTCCTCAGTAAAACACACAAGCAGTAAAAGATGTATATGAAACATTCAATTCCAATGTTGCCGATCCTACAAACGTACTTTTTACAGTAGACAATCATTTGAAGTGTCTGCTTATATCTGTGCGCTATCGCCCGCTATCCCAAGGCTTTGCGTGGCTTAAGTTTAGTTTTTTTATGTCTTAAATATAGCTTTCAACCGAAATTCGCCTATAATTTATCCAGTGCCTTTTTAGTAAAGATTGGATTCCTATGCCGTTATTATAAAACAACTACCCTTACTATTAAACATTTTAGCGTCTAACCTGCCCACAACACAAAAAAATATAAATATGCCATATATAACCTTAGTGGTGAAGCAGTTTAGAAAACCAAATTAGGGAAGAATTTGTTTGCGTTGAGAAATGACTGCGAACAGCGCCGATCGGAATAACAAGGAACAGCACAAATGTCAGACTCCGTAAACTTCCATCTCTAGTCTGGGAGAGGGCGCTGTGGCAATGGGATTTGCTCCTATCTCCCAACTTCTTATGCAGAGCGCTGCGATTCTGCACAACCTTACTTCTTTTCCTTATTCGGTCTCAGTTCATTCATGTTTTTACAAAGATTACAACCCCTGAAACAGAGCTGAACAATCAGTAAAATCATACTCCACCAAATAATCTTGATTTATACATACACACACATGTACATAACATGTAGACGATTTGTTAGTGTAATTATTATTTTTTAGAAGACTTTATGGATAATGGGCTAAAGTGAATTCCCTTCTCATAAAAGTTTTTCATAACATGGACATCTCCTCTGACTGCTTTGGGCACTAGGAAAAGTCATTTAATGGATGTCAGTACAGAGTAATTTATAGGCGGTTCGACTGAACGCTCATATGGTTGTTCCTGTGTGAAGTAAAATAGGATTTCTTATATTAACTGGCATGTTGATATTTATTTCTGTCTTAGCACAGACTGAGTTAAAATAAGCAAAGATAATGTCTCCATCTGTAGTGTTTGCTGTATTTTAGGGCATAATAACTGGCATATATGACTACACTCCACAGTAGAGAGAGATATATATATATATATATATATATATATATATATATATATATATATATATATATATATATATATATATATTGCAGAAATGACCAGCAACAACAGGATTTTAGTGAAAAATCCTGGTGTTGCTGGTCATTTCTGCACTACATATTACTTTACCGAGCACCCAGGTATGAAACTAGTAAGCGTTGTACCACCCTACTGACTATACACTTTTCAAAGCAAATTAAGATACAATTTAGTCATTGGAAAAACAAAAAGTCATATTAAAGTGTGAATAATATATATATATATATATATATATATATATATATATATATATATATATATATATATATATATATTCGTATTCCAATGAGATCTGCACTCTCATGTCTTATTCAATTAAAAAAGTTTTATTCCAAAGATAAAGACTGTATGTATACACTAGTGTGAGCATTGTATATATATATATATATATATATATATAGTCGGTAGCTTTGGAATAAAACATTTTTTAATTGAATAAAACTTGAGAGTGCAGATCTCATTGGAATAAGAAAAGTATATATATATATATATATATATATATATATATATATATATATATATATATATATATATATATATATATATATATATATATATATATATATATATTTCACACTTTAAGATTTTTTGTTTTTCCAATGACTAAATTGTATCTTATTTTGCTTTGAAAAGTGTCTCCATTTGTTAAAATAAAGGAACATTGTAATTATTTGCCAATGATGTTAACATCTTTCTTTTTGCAGTGTTTGGCTTATTAAATGCTGGCAGTGAAATAGTGGACAAAAGGCAAAACCTCTCAGCAATATTTATATAAAGTAACATGTAGTAATATCTATCATTGTTTTGATGGTTCTTTTACATTAAATTAAGGATATATTGTGTGTATAGTATAAAATCTCTTCAGGCTCACCAATGTACATTTATCTTGTCATTCAGCGGATATATATATATATATATATATATATATATATATATATATATATATATATATATATTGGGTAACATTGTCAGGCAGCTGTCTTATCTTGTCTGAGATCTCTTTTCAGCACCCTTCGAACAGGGGGGCACCTGTTACATTGAGACTTCTCCAGAGACAGATTGTTTTCTTTAAGGAGGACACCAACAAGAAGGGCCTGCTGCCTTGTCTGCTTTGGAAGTGTGTCCTCTCCTCTTAATTCAATGATGAAGAACATGAAAGGGAAATGCAAACAAGCAATGGATGTCTATAACAACGTATGCTACATGTTCATTGTACAGTAATATTGATCTACTGTATAGTCAACCATCCTGCTGTCATCACAGTATCAGTACATTAAGAGTGTATCCCTGTCAATATCACTATGATCTTGTATCATAATCCTGTTTGTTTTGTAAATAAAATTGTAAACGTCACTTTTTGCTGTTTGCTATAAATTAAGTATAAGCCTAAGTATAAGCCTAATAATAATATCATATAAGACTAATAATAATACAATTAAGACAGTATAAGACTAATGTGATGGGAATATTGCTGGAAATTTTTTTTTTTATTTCATGAACACTAAAATAATTTGCAGTGAGATGTCTATTGTGCTTTTACACCATGGAAGGTTTCTATTGTCTAAATGTGTAAAAACCATGAAACTTGGGTGAGCTCAGCAAAGTTATTTCTATTTGTAGAGTCATTAAGGTGAACGTTCTCATTGCCTTTATGGTGCATATAATTTCCAGAACAATAGTGATTGACTATGTACAGACATACATGGCACAGCTATTGAATATTTGTCAGAAAACTGCAAGCTGAATAAACTGACCTACTTTTTCAAAATATTCTTTCCTATATTTGGTGCTGGATAACCCTTTCTTAACAGAATTCCTTTCTAGAAAAAAAGCAAGACAGTGAAAATGCTAGCACTGTGTCTACAATCTCTAATAATTATATATATAGATAAGAGAATTATAATCTGGAAGTCCATGTAAAAATTCCTGAAATTCAATTCTTTCCCATAGTGTTATATTTAAACTAAGAGTTCTTCACTTCTGACCCGAGTGGCTTTATCTACAGTAACAAGACAGAACCTTCTACTTAACATTAACTAGCATAAACCCTAGCTAATGGCAAAGCATTTCTACAGTTTTCTAACATTTCTTAAAATGCAGAAATATTGACCAATTGACCAAAAATTATCAGATATTACAGGCTCCTAGTTCCAGTGACATGCACTCACATTAAGAGCTTATTAGAACAGGTATGAGGTCTCATACAGAAACTTGATATTTAGAAAATTCTGAATTATAGGAAGGTCATCTCCCATGCAGTCATTTTAAACAGGGTAGAATTTTTAAAAAAAAATCTTTCTGTTTTCTCTTTAATAATAAAACAATATCTTGTGTATCTGACCCTAACTAAGATATCTTAAAGCTATGTTGGAGTCAAAACTATCTTAAATGATTTTAAGCAGATTTAAAGGGGATGTTCGCCTTTGAGTTAACTTTCAGTATAATGTAGAAATATTCTGCGACAATTTGCAATTGGTTTGAATTTTTTATTATTTGTAGTTTTTGAGTTATTTAGCATTTTATTCAGCAGCTCTCCAGTTTGCAATGTCACCAATCTGGTTACTAGGTAGTAAATCACCCTAGCAACCATGCATTGATTTGAATAAGAGACTGGAATACAAATATGGAAAGGTTTGAATGGAAAGATAAGTAATACAAAGTAGCAATGACAATACTGTACATTAGTAGTCTTACAGAGCATTTGTTTTTAGATGAGATCAATGACCCTCTTTTGAAAGCTGGAAAGAGTCAGAAGGTAAATAATTTGGAAAAAACTATAAAATATAACGAAGACCAGTTGAAAGGTTTCCTAGAAATGGCCATTCTATAACATACCAAAAGTTAACTTAAAAGTGAACCACCCCTTTAAAGTATGGTGATCCACATTAATGAAATTATCTGAAAAAGCTAGGTCCCTGCCATTTTGAATAAATTCCATACCTATAATTTTAAAATGATAGGTACCTCCTGGTCATTGTGTGTTTTTAATGATGTATTAAAACATAAATAAAAAAGTTGCTGTTAATGTGTGAGTTATGTGCAATGATAGCACCTAACAATATTTTAAAGCATATTGAATAGACTGAAAATAGTTTTTAGAAATAATTTCATCCCCAAAGCTTATTGAGTTATTATCCCTGTGGTAATATGTCACAATTTTTAATGCTAAATAAACTGGGATTTTAACCCATGTTTAGTGAATTAGGGCTCTGTTTACAACCTTTCATTTCACCTTCAGCCACTGTAATATATTTTAAAGGTATTTTCTTCAAAGCTGCTGATTTTAATACTTGTACAGAGAACAACTGCAGTTACAAATTAGTACAGACATGGGATCCGTTATCGGGAAACCCGTTATCCAGAAAGGCTGTCTCCCATAGACTCCATTCTATCCAAATTATCTAAATTTTTACAAATGATTCCCTTTTCTCTGTTCTAATAAAACAGTACCTTGTACTTGATCCAAACTAAGATATAATTAATCCTTATTGGAAGCAAAACCAGCCTGTTGGGTTTATTTAATGTTTACATGACTTTCTAGTAGACTTAAGGTATGAAGATCCAAATTATGGAAAGATCCATTATCCGGAGTACCCCAGGTCCCGAACATTCGGGCATAACAGGTCCCATACCTGTACTATTCTCCAGTCTTATCTGACACTGACCAGCACACCCAAGCAAATTTGAATACAAATGTAAAGCCACACCTATTTGGAGTTCTGGTAATCTGACCAACTTTGTTGAAACAATAATTTAGGGTGCCAATACATGTGCTGTAGTAATGTGCAGGTTGAGCTGAAACCCGCTATGACTCACAGGTTGACTACCTTTGGGCAGGTTCAGGCTGATTTTGCAGGTTAGTGTTGTATGTAGATTAAACTGAGGAAGTACTCCTCCACTGCTCCCAGGTCCGGTGGGGGTTAAGGTTTCTCAGGTTATGGTCGGATGCAGGTTGAGGGTGCAGATCTTTCGTGTGCACAGGACAGCCCTTTTCATGCCCTTTCCTTTCCAGTAGGTAAGTACAGGGTCCTGTTGAGGACTTCATCTGCCAAAGCTCCATAAATTGTTTATGTGAATAAAGTGCAAGATGGGGCATGGCTAGAGTATGCAAGAGCAGACCTCTACATGGCCTTCATGAATACAGCATTGCTTTTTGCACTTTACTCCCTGTCTTCACTTTATAAATGACCTCTTGTGTCGTAAATGCATATGCTCTAATCCAATACAAATTCAAAATTAGGGATGTCGCGGACTGTTCTGCGGCGAACTTGTTCGCGCGAACATCGGCTGTTCGCGTCCGCCGCAAGTTCGCGAACGTCGCGTGACGTTCGCCAATAGGCGTTCGCGTCAAAATCGTTCGACCATTCGACCATTCGGTCGCTAAAATCGAACGATTTTCGTTCGATTCGAACGAAAATCGTTCGATCGAACGATTAAAATCCTTCGATCGTTCGAATCGAACGATTTTCGGATGTTCGAAGTTCGCGAACTGTTCGCGAACTGTTCGAATTTTTTGCCGGTGTTCGCGAACGGCGTTCGCGAACACATTATCGGCGGTTCGCTACATCCCTATTCAAAATACAAATTCAAAAGTTTGCTGCTGGTCTAGTTACCTACACCAACCAATCAATATATCATTGGCTTCTAATAGATCTGAACCTTTTATTACATTATCCAGTAAGTTAATATAGTTTATATTTGTTTTAGAGCACTATGGAGCATAGTGCAGTGGGCGCCATAGAACTCAGCTTAAAGGCCGAGGTAAATAGAGGATGCCACTATTTCTTGGACCTGTTGATGCTCTCTAGCTTGCACACCTGAATGACCCACAAGCTAGGGGTGTACCTAGTGCTGCATTGGAAGAATAAGATTTTTTTTGTGATTTTATACCTGTATTCAATTTAAATTGCTCATTAAATTGCTCATTAGTGAGGGTTCCACTGGGTGGTTTATCCTTCTCGGTATCCAGTAGTCACAGGCCCCACTATTGTTATACTGTACGCCCGAATATTATCATAATATTACAATCGGGCAATATATGTTTGTCTGTTTGCCAAGTGCATTTCACTTGACCTTTCTGGCTATGTACTGAATTATTTTATCACCCAAATAATATGACTACCTGACATGTAGACATGTTCCTTGAAAAAAAATAAAAATTTCCCTGTGAAAAATGTATAGTGAAGCAGTAATTAAAAAAATCAGATGAAAGTGAGTGTAGGACTGGTCAGACCAGGGACGACTTTGACCTAGTTTGCCAGAAAATATTGCAATATATGGACAAACAATATATATATATATATATATATATATATATATATATATATATATATATATATATATATATATATATATATATATATATATATATATATATACACATATATATATATATATATATATATATATATATATATATACACACACATCATTTTAAAGGGGAAGTAATTTTTTGTAACTGAACACGCCGCATATCTAATGGGATGATAATGGGTACAGAAGATGTATTTTGCATTCTTGGCCTCATTGTACCCACACCTAATGGTCTAAAAATTAGTGGTGAGTACAACTTTCCCTTTTTTGCAATAGCTTATACAGGTGTAGTGGCCAGCTCCATGTTGTAGCTCTCATCATTCCCATCTACAGTCAGCTAGCATTTTTAGCTATAACTTAGTGAGATATGTATAACTGAGAATCAGAACAGGGAAGGAGGACACGAGAGGTACGTGGCTCACCCCCCTTCACCTTAGGCATGTGCATCTTCTGTGCACCCCTAGCTCCAGCTCTCCTAGGGGAGTATTTACTAAAACTTGAGTTTATTAATTAATTAATTAATTTATTTATTTATTATTGTTTTATTAAAACAAACCTAAAAACAAATCTAACTCACATCCATGAGTTGAACTCATTTCTCTATAATTCTTCTTGAAAAAGTCAGTGCGAAAAAAACATAGGGACAAATTATTGCATCAGTTCTAATTGTACTTTTAAAGGTCCGAAAACTTGACTTTATTGAGTTGTCACCGCAAAAACTCAAGTTATTATTGGACGAAAACCTGTATAGATCACAAAGTCAAGAAACATCTTTAGGGACATATGCCATTAACTTCTACATGACCTTGACAGGCTTGAGATGGAGTATTTTCTGATTCGGATTTTTAGCAGCTTTGGGGTATAATAAATCTCTAAAAGTTCTAGCTTTTTTTGCTGTAAAAATTCAAGTTTTCCCTTTTAAAACTCGACCAGAAAAATTTGAGGTTTAATAAATGGGCCCCATTGTGTGATTACATTAAAGATATAATGACAACAGAAATTAAGCATTTTTTACAACATTTAATTTTTATGCTATTTATAATTTTGCCATAAAAGTATTTTACCAATGCTTTTAAATTAGCCATCGAATCCCCCATGTTACTCTATGGGGGGGGGCTGCCATATTTGTGCAGTAGTAGTCCATTAGCATTAGAAACTCTAACAGTTATGTTGGCATAACAATCAGGTGTAAGAACTTCAAGTATCTATTACTTACAAAAGCAGACCTTGCAGTAAAAAAAATCAACATGATCTACAGGCAACTTTTAGGGGCCCATATACTTAGTTCGAGTGAAGGAATAGAGGAAAAATATTTCGAATTTCGAATGGTTGAATATGGCTACTTCGACCTTCGACTATGACCTTCTACTTCGAATAGAACGATTCGAACTAAAAATTGTTCGACTATTTGACCATTCGATAGTCGAAGTACTGTCTCTTTAAAAAATTCTTCGACCCCCTATTTCGCCACCTAAAACCTACCGAGGCCAATGTTAGCCTATGGGGAAGGTCCCCATAGGCTTCCTAACAATTTTCTGATCGAAAGAATATCCTTTGATCGATGGATTAAAATCCTTCAAATCGTTAATCAAATCCTTCGAACCGTTAATCGTTCGATCGTTCGATTATTCCTTCGATCGTTCGATTGTAGGAATAGCGGTAAATCCTTCGACTTCGATATTCAAACTCCTTCACAAACTGTACTCAATATATATTGGTACATTGTTATGTTAATGGACATTAAGTTCTCTGATTAGTGTGCCTCTGTTGTCTGTTCCTTCTGGCCTCCTAGACTGATCCATAGTGTTAGGTTGTAATATGACAGATGACAAACCATTTGGCTGCTATCAAAATATCTATTCAAAATTTTCAATATATTCTTCAATGCTTCTATGGTCCGCATGTATAATGTATATTTACAAAGTATACTTACTTTTGTTTTTAAGATTGAACCAATAAAAGTCCAATATAAATACAGAAGAATAGGAACTTGGTAAAATGCTCCTCTACTTTATTTGGTCCTGACAGCTTTTTTTCTTACAACATTATGACTACATTGTTCTCTTTCGTACCCTGGGCACACCTATAAAAGTAGATACTGGGCACACCTATAAAAGTATAGGCATGGTCTTCCCAGGCGTATTTAATCTATTCCAAAGGAACACAGGAGACGAATGTACAGACTCAGACCTTCCCTGAGTGCCTATTAAACTTAGAATGATCTGCAACAACCAGGTAAGATTGTCATCTTTATGGCACCTGCAATGATCCAGAGTAGTACATTTTTACAGTGAAACAAGTCAGTTTGCCACTGAATAGGAGCAAATTGTCCAATGATGTTCATAGTATGAATATATGCAATCTCATTCAAACATAGACTGCAGTATGAAGAATAGAGTCCAGAAAATGGGTGGTAATAAAGATGGAAGTGATAAATATTGACTTGATTACGGTGCAGTTAGAAAGCTTATTCTACAGAACGAAATCCCTATTCTTTTGATAACATGAAAGTAATATGCACTAGAAAATTCTGGAAATATGTATGAACTTGAATGCTCTGTATACTGAAACATGGCAGAGGCAGTCATTGCAATTTTGTTCTACAAGAGAGCCAGGTCATCTACGCAACCAAAATCAGGCACTTTGCTGATTTAATTACGAATATTGCTTTCCAAGCTATCTGGATAGAGTTTATAATGAATCAGGAAAGGAACAAATATAGATCTCGTTAATTCTAAGTGCAGAGTCCTGCAGTGGGTGGTAGATAAATGCAAATTTGTGACTGGAAGTTAGGGACAATCAGTCATGAACACTCAGGGCCTTGGTTGAAATAAGATGTGTATTTGTCATGTGGTTTAATTTACAAGCAATCAAACAGAGTTTGATGTTTGCGGGACAGGACTTTAGTAAATGTTGTAAATGAATGAAAACACAGGAATTAAATACAAATATGAGTGAAATAAATGAAAATATGAGTACATGAGAAAATAATTTCACCTGCATGCCCATTTTAGAAGTCATTACATAGATGTCCCCTTAATTCTGTGTACACATTCAGTTTTACGCATTTTGGTTCTACTCATTTTCTTCATTACTTAAACTGAACAACAAAAGGCAAACCTTATGGAACATTTTCACCTCTAATAATTTCAGTGAAGAATTGATACTTGTAACTCTGTTTACATCAACTTTAGTAAATTTCTTATGGTTTGAACTTATTTGAATTAACATTATTGGAAACAGATTGTTAGTAGCAGTTTTAGAGGGCAGAAGCAGGATTTGCTTGACAGCTAACAACAGTTTACATAGTTGGTGAATTGTATTTATTACAATTGATGGGAAATAACAACAGGTATTGTTTACCAAACAAAATTGCAACATAAAGAACCATCAGCCTTGTACCCTGTCTTGCCAAGGCCCAAGAGTAAGGCCTCAATAATCTATCTATCTATCTATCTATCTATCTATCTATCTATCTATCTATCTATCTTCAACTATATATCGACTCAATTGTTTCATTTTTTTCCATCGGTTCTACCCATACAGGTTAATAGAGAGACACAAGCATGGAAAGTGCATGTTAGTTAGTCATTAGGACTTTGATATTAAAAAGTTAAAAAAGTTCAATTCATAGGTAAAATCAGACCATTTTACATGGCTAAATTTTTTACTGAAAATATCAAGTTATCAAAATGACTACATTAAAGATCATTTGCGCTGTTTTGTGTATATTAAGAAGTGGACTTGCAAGTTTTAACATAGTAAGTAAGGTTGAAAAAGACACACGTCCATCAAGTTCAACCTCTTTTTTTTTATTATTATTATTTCTTCTTAACTGCCAGTTGATCCAGAGGAAGGAAAAAAACCCATCTGAAGCCTTACCAATTTGCCTCAGAGGGGGAAAAAATTCCTTCCTGACTCCAAAATGTCAATCGGACTAGTCCCTGGATCAACTTGTACTATGAGCTATCTTCCATAATCCTGTATTCCCTCACTTGCTAAAAAGCCATCCAACCCCTTCTTAAAGCTATCTAACTGATACATTACTTACAACACCCTCTCCTAAGTCATTAATGAACAAGTTAAATAAAAGTGGACCTAATACTGAGCCCTGGGGGACCCCGCTAAGAACCTTACTCCAAGTAGAGAATGTACCATTAACAACCACCCTCTGTACCCGATCCTGTAGCCAGTTTCCTATCCATGTGCAAAGACTTCATTAAGCGCAACAGACCTTAGTTTAGAAAGCAGTCGTATGTGGGGCACAGTATAAAACGCTTTGGCAAAATACAAATAGATCATATCTACTGCCCCCCCCACTGTCCAGCATCTTACTTACCTCATCATAAAAAGCAATCAAATTTGTCTGACATGACCTATCCTTCATATAGCCATGATGATTGCTGCTCATAATGCCATTCACTAGGACAAAATTTTGAATGTGATCCCTTAACAAGCCTTCAAATAATTTGCCCACCACAGATGTCAAGCTATTGGAATAACATCAGCTTCTCTCCAATCCATAGGCACCATACCAGATGAAAGTGAATCGGACAAAATCAGAAATAGGGGCTGGTCTAAAACTGAACTAAGCTCTCTTAGAACCCGGGGGTGTATGCCATCAGGCCCTAGAGCCTTGTTTACATTAATTTTTATTAAAGCTTTATGAATCATATCCTGAGTCAGCCACTGACTAGATTGAGCTGAGCCATTAGTGCAGCTATAAAGTGAGCCTGGGAGCTCAGACTCCTCTATTGTATACACTGAAGAAAATAACTGATTTAACACATTTGCCTTTTCTGTATCTGTTACAACCATACTGGTACCATTATTTAATGGAGCAACACTCTCAACCTGCATCTTTTTACTATTAAAATATTTAAAAAACTTTTTAGACATATATTTTTTAATTCTGGACTCAACCTATGCAACTTATTTTCCATTATGGAAATGTTTGCCCATCCCCAATGATCGCTACAGTATTTAAAAAAATGTTTTTCATTTGCGCCAATAATGCAATGAATATTGATTAAGCATTGTGAAAAATCTTTTCCTCTGTTGATTGCATATATGGAATAACAGTTGGAAACTCTATTGAGTCAATTACTGCAGTAATTTTTTATGACATCCCCAAATAGCTTGGTACAGTCCTCCACTGATATGGTCAATTACCAAAACGCTACATCAGTGCATTCAATGCCCACTCCTTACAGTAACTGACTCAAAGTCATCCATGTTCTTAAATATGACAAAATAGTCTATATACCATCATAATTTATATGTAACATTTAGAAAGTTATGCAGGTTGTAAAATCTAAATATCCTGAAAGTGTCATCTAAAGCCAAAGGTACAATGAGAGAATGTGTTATACATTATCTTACATTTGAAGATATATTCTTATCAATCATTGATGAAGGCGTTGTACTTGGTAAAATTTTGAAAACTGACAGCCAACATATATGCCAACTGCTTAACTTAAATTTTCTGTGCAGAGAAATTAGCTAACAAGTTGTCTTAACTATGACCTGTCAATCTTCAAAAGAAAACAACAAAAAAATGTCTTTGCAAGGAAGATATTTTTCTGCTCCAATTAGATATAACAGGGGGGAAGGAACTATTTTGGATTTAGCCTACAGGTGCTTGCTATTCTAGAAGACTATATATTATTGTTATTGTAATAATATCTGAAGAAATAATATAGTTACTTATACTCATGCTGCTGCTTGATAGATGAAGCTTTCTATAAATCAAAAGTCATACATTATCATGCAGCTGTGCATATTTAGATCTTTGTTCCTTTTTTAACTGCACCTTACTATTAATGTTCCATGTTGTCTTTTAGATTGTTTTGGTTCAATTATGTAGTTAATCTCATTAGGTATTTTGTTGCATTTCATCACATTGTGCAGTTTTGTGAATATTTTTATGTCTAAACAAATCCAGATGTCAGTTGTCATTAAGCCAGGCCTAGTTTTCTGTTGTTAATTCAGTTGTCATTCACACCGTAGCTGCTAAACTTAACAAACTCTTTACAAAAGCACATTTATGATGGATGCCATCTGGTCTGATAGAAGGAAACATATATTGATTTTTAATATTTTCTTCCAACTTGTTTACTGTGGGATAATACAGCAGCTGTGTGACTGCTTGTCTCAGAGTGGAAAGGATTATTAACAATGCTTTTTTGATGAGATAAATTACTGAGAATGACTTGAATGGCTAAAGGGTACGTTTTGATGTTATGTCGCCTCATTTACTCTTATGACTAAATGATTATTGATTTTATATTTTTAAGCTCTTGAAATTTGAAAAAATAAGTTGGTGTGGAAGCTGTATTCCTTTTATTAATTTATTTCTGCAGGGCATAATTCACTTTGGGCCAGGTTGTGAAGGTTCTAAGTTCATGACCGACTCCTAGATACAGTTGCAAAGAAATGGCTTATTTATATAGTCATTGCGAGCAGTCTCAAAATCAATACAGTCTGGGATTGGATGATTAAACCTAGTCCCTTTGTGGGATTCATTTCTGTAACTACCTCTCAAATGATCTTGACTGAATCGGATTCATGTGATCAAGTGTACAAATGGCAAGTTTGTTCAAGTTGAAATATTATTTTTTTTACTCATCTTTTTTATCTTGTATGCTCACTGAATGACATTTTAGCAGCCAGGGGAAAAAAAGTAGTTGATTGACTACTTCAATGAAACCACTAATCTGCATTCAAAGAGCTGCCTGCAAAGACTACTTAGATTTTCCATGGATAGATTTAACTAGTGCTTTGATCAGTTAGTCCCAGTATGCAATGGATTTAGGTCTCTGTACTTCAGTCGGGAGAAAGAATCCAAGGTGTACACTAAACCTTTAAATAGTCTTTTTAGTTCAAAACAGCTATTTGCTTTTTGCTTACAGCAGACACCTACATGTTTTTATAAAGACTTGATTTCGAACACATTTTAACATGATGGCAGAATAAATACTTTGCTAATGTGCTATTGCATCTGTCACTCAATGTTAAAATTTAATAGATTTCATTATATATCTATATTCTCTCTCTCTCTCTCTCTCTCTCTCTCTCTCTCTCTCTCTCTCTCTCTCTTTCTCTCTCTCTCTCTCTCTCTCTCTCTCTCTCTCTCTCGCTATATATATATATATATATATATATATATATATATATATATATATATATATATATTATATATATATATATCTATATAGTCCACATTTAGTCTTTCATAATAAAATATTTTTAAATTCTTGTAAGACCTGAGAGTGTGAATCTTGCTTGTTGGATATATATATCCATTATCCATATGCATATATATTAACGTAGTAGGCCAGCTTAAATATATTGCAATATATGGCCAAACAATCCCTGTTTTTTTTTAAAGGGTAAGGCATTTTTAGTAGAGTAAGGCACAAAATGTTGCAATGCCCTTAATACATTGATAATGGGTTGAGTGCAGAGGAACTCTTTTGTATATATATATATATATATATATATATATATATATATATATATATATATATATATATATATATATATATATATATATATATATATATATATATATATATATATATATATATATATAAGAAAACTAGTTGCTGGTGCACACAGTAAACTGCATTTGTGCCTGGTGTGCAGGATCAAAAAAAACATATAAACTTCAACTCAAAGAACCGCACCATCCAGGACTTTCAATGTTCAATAAAGAGAAAAATTTATTATCAACGTTTCGGCTCTGTGTCTCGAGCCGTCTTCAGGATAAATATATATATATATATATATATATATATATATATATATATATATATATATATAATATATATATATATATATATATATATATATATATATATATATATATATATACACAAAAGAGGTATACCCAAGCAGCAAAGAGCCAGCACTCTCGATTAAAGTGTTAGTTTGCCTGGGTGCACAATCAATATAATATCTCCATCCATCCAAAGAAGATCAGCACTCTCAGGACTTAAAAATATGAAAAAGGTTTTATTAAAAATAACACAGCATAGGAGTAACGTTTCGGCCTTTTTCAAAGTGCTCAATCTATCAATGTACATGCCTTATAACTACTATCTGGATGTATGTATATGTATATAGTCCACTTGTAGCAGCCGCACTCTAACCGGGCCTGTTTAATCCAATTCGGGTGCAAGGTCTAAAGCTTTATGTATAATTATTGAAAAGACCCGCACTCCGTGCAGCCTCAAAAATTACTCAAAGGAAGACCAGGAACACCAGAATTTCTTACAAATATGTATTATTATGAATACACAAAGAATACACATATGAATTCTAAAAAACCTGTATTTTGCCTCACATAAAACCTGGCTCAGTGTATTCTAAATTATTTTTTATTGTACTTTTATAAATACTGGAATTGTCCCTAGTTCTTGATATGCCAGGTGCCAGTAGTTCTAGTAAAATTGCATGTTTGAAAAAAACGGAATGTCAGGAAGGCTGCAAATCCCTGGACATCTCCCATTGACTTAAACAGCAATTTGGCAGGCTTTAAGTGGCGAATAGTCAAATTCGAGTTTATAAAGTATGATAAATCTTGAAAATCAAATTTACATTTATTTAAAAACTCGAATCAATTTGAATAACTCCCTAGTCGAATTTGACAGTTTTGACCATAAAAAAATTTGAAATTTCGAACTCAAATTTTCAATTACACCCTTGATAAATTTTCCTCTTAGTAAATAACCCCTTTATTTTCCACACAAAAATATTTCTCACACCCTGAGCTATACACATTTCTCCCAATTTTTCCCAGACTGACCTAAAGGCCAAAGGTTGACATACTTGCACAATTAGTAACATACTGAGTGACATTAAAAAACTACTGACACACACACACTACGCAAGTTCAATTACCACATGCAGATTGTTACGATCACTCAAATCCTGACACATTTACTTGCAGTAGCAAGCGACATTGGTGTACAAATACTGAAAGATTCACTCAGACATGCACTGACACTTAGTTGGAATGTATAAAATCCTCTGGGCACATTACTGGAAATGTAATGGATACCTTAGGAGAAAAGTGGTGTTGTGCTTAGTAACATATTTCTGCATTTGAGCATGTTCTTGTTGGGAGCACAGTTAAGTACTGAATATTAATAAAGAGTATGTGAGAAATGATTATAAGGCTGCATTGCAAAAATGTTGTGGAAAACAATATTTTGGTCCTTCCCACTATGCAGCATAGAAAACCCTAAATATTCCAGGACTAACCAGAGTATACCCCCAACTAGCTTCCACTAACTCTCCTGTTGGAAAAATCCTAGTTGTAACTTTGTTATATCTGGAATAATCGTGATCGCCCATCCTAGGAATTCTTGGCATGGAATTCATAATATTTTAATTTGGAGAATATGATTCCGCCACAAAACCAATTTCAAACCCTACTTTGAATTTTTAAATTCCTGAAAAATGCATCAATTGTGAACAAAAAAAATGTTAATTGTTCCAGAGCTTTAAAGGGGTGGTTCACCTTTAACTCAACTTTCAGCATATTATAGATATAGAATATCCTATTCTTGGCAACTTTTCAGTAGGAGTTCATTTTTTATTTTTCTATAGTTATTAAATTATTTGACATCTTATTCTGGCTCTTTCAATGTGGCAAATGTTGGTCACTGACTCTGGCAGAAAAAAAAATGATTGCTCTGTAAGAAAACTATTTTATGTTTCTGGTTACTTTTTATTACTTACCGTATATACTTGAGTATAAGCCGACCCGGGTATAAGCCGAGGTACCTAATTTTACCTACGAAAACTGGGAAAACTTATTGACTCTAGTATAAGCCTAGACACTACTACAGCCCTGTCTCCCAGCAGCGCACATTCCGCCAAAGCGACCCCCCGAGTGATCAACCGGACTTCTTTGCAAAGTTGATGGTGACAGAGAATTGCCAAACGGATTACTGTGTGCATTGTCCCACTGTCCCACTACCATGTGCAGAGGGTGCTGTGTGATATTGCCATCACTGTTAATCCTTCATTTAACCAACAGATGGCGCAGTGTGATATTGCAGTCACTGTTATTCTTTCATATAACCAACAGAGGGCGCTGTGTGATATTGCAGTCACTGTTATTCTTTCATATAACCAACAGAGGGTGCACTGTTATTCTTTCATATAACCAACAGAGGGTGCTGTGTGATATTGCAGTCACTGTTATTCTTTCATATAACCAACAGATAGCGCACTGTTATTCTTTCATATAACCAACAGAGGGTGCTGTGTGCTATTGCAGTCACTGTTATTCTTTCATATAACCAACAGAGGGTGCTGTGTGATATTGCAGTCACTGTTATTCTTTCATATAACCAACAGAGGGCGCACTGTTATTCTTTCATATAACCAACAGAGGGCGCTGTGTGATATTGCAGTCTCTCCCCAAGTGAACTGTTGGTATAGGAATGATTAAAAGTGACTGCAATCTCAGCTACTGTCCTCTGACCCGAGCCGAGGTAGACTTTTTCAGCACATTTTGGATGCTGAAAAACACGGCTTATACTCGAGTATATACGGTACCTTCCTATACAGGTGCTCCATTATTCATACTCTAGTTTGTCATTCAAACTGCTGCCTGGTTGCTAGGGTAAATTGGACCCTAGCAAACAGATATCTGCTGAAATGCCAAATGGGGAGCTGAAGAAGAAGCTGAATAATTAAAAAAACACAAAAATGTAACTTTTAAAAAAATTGTCTTAGAATACACTAAAAGTTAACTTGAAGGTGAACTACTCCTTTAAAATCACAAGATTCAGTTTGGCCAAATTTCAGGTTCAACAAAATCCTGCAAAATGCACATTCATCTATGGCAGACACAATAAAGTAACTGAAAATATAACTATCAATATATGAAATAAAAAAAACTAAGTCAAGAAACTGCTGCATTCTAGAACTTAATACTGCTAACTATTAGAGGGCTTTTTGTCTTCTATAAATCCCAAAAGTCATATAAGGGGTTGATACAGTCAGTATTATAATAGAAAGCAGGACAAATCCAAGGCAGTAGCTATGACTGCAAAGTGCTTTTATTGGGGAAAAATGCTCCACAACATGTTTCGGGCGTTGGCCCTTTATCAAGTGTGATAGCTACTGCCTTGGATTTGTCCTGCTTTCTATTATAATACTGACTGTATCAATTTGGGTGTGGACACAGGACACCTTGCAGGAGAATCCACCTACATATACTAAAGGTGAGCTACAGCCTATTTATAATTGATATAAGGGGTTGATTTTATCCTAGAAATTCAGCAGAAAATATAAACTAAATTACTAATTAGTTTTCTTGGCTACAAAAATCAGTAAATCTGACATAAGCCAGAGAGCACACAATACTGCCTATAGTTTACCAAAATATGCAAATCAAGAACCATTGGTATCCAATTAGAAAAGCAGGTACAAAATTACTATTGTCATAAAATCTCTATGGCAGGCAACATGGCAGGGCATCCTTGCTTTTAACCTCACACCAGATCTTTAATCTGACATGAGGTGCAGAGCATAGCAAGACCCAGAATGAAATGGTCCTAACAAATATGATTTCACTTGTTTTAGTGTTCTAGCACTTGCATCCATGGTCTTTGTAAACTACCCCTTCTGTGGGCTTTACATTTTAAGAAGTTAATGTTGGAGAGTAGACATTTTCATGGAAACCATACACGAACATACTGTATATTGTGTATAGCATTTTTAAAGATAAATAGCTGCCATAATGCAAAATATAACTTTCTATATGCCATTGGATTTCAATCACAACACATATCCCATTTTAAATGTTGATATAAAATAAAATTTTATCCTACAGTTTGCAGCCATAGGGACCAGTAACAAGATTTGATTTGTGGCTTATTGTCATGGCACCCACAGAGAGACATCTTACTATAATAGTCATGGAGGTGTTATCTTACCAACCTGCATTAGATGCAACAATCATAGCAAAATGTATAAGTAACTATAGCGATTGGTGTCAGTCCTGGTCATGGAAATGGTTGCATGGAGACAACTGCTCTCTAACACTGAAATCGTTGCTATAATATATTCAACTACTACACTAGATTACCATTTCTGGTTAAAAATGAAATTAATAAATGGCATGTCATAGACTATTGTATGTTTCATGATTGTCACCACTGAGCCAATTACAGTTTAAATATTTCGAAAGAGACTGTTGTGATGAAAACAACTGTCACAGTTGTTGCAAATCTGACCTTTATCATGGAAATTATTGGTGCGGGATCCTTGATTGTTATTATTATAAAAATCACTGCAATGGTGACCATTGTGGTAAAAATCATCACCACGGAGTCCATGGACAATAATGCAGCTGTTGTCATGGAGACCATTAACATAGAAAACATTACTAGGACAAAAGATAACTACTGTTATTGCCCTGGGAATATTTATTTTACTAAAACCAACCCACTGAGGTCCACTTCTATTAGGACCCATACACAGATAGTTTTACAACTTGGCATAGAAGCCAATGGCATGGGAACTGGAATTTTTGCTATAGCTATCATATCAAAGGTAACTTCTATTATGTAAACTCTGTACAAAATAGGGGTGTGGAAGCACTCTAAAGGCTAAGTAATAGTATATTTAAGTATAATGGAAGTGCTAGTTTTAATGCACATTCCCTGGTCCCTTGTCTCAAAAGTAGTTTTTTAATAGCACCCCATACCTCCCATTAAACGAATGGGGCCCTATACTTTTAAAAATGGGCATTGGTTTGGACAATTCCTCTCCCTTAAAAGCCACATACTGGCGGGGGAGGATAGATCCTTTACACTGAAACCAAGGTTCAACAGACACTGATTACACAGAATGCTACTATGCAGTAAGACTTTTTATACTATGGCCGAAAGGCAGATAAGTTAGGGACCGCCATGTGGGGTTTACCTTGACGTGGTATGGTGGCTTTTCAACTTTATGATCATAACTTTGTAACTAAAAACCCCTGTTTTGTAAACTTACTTTTGAGACAGGGGACCAGGGAATGTGCATTAAAACTAGCACTTCCATTATACTTAAATATACTATTACTTAGCCTTTAGAGTGCTTCCACACCCCTATTTTGTACATTATTATGTAAACTCCTATTATGGAGACCGATGATCACCATGAATACTGAATCCATTAAAAAAACTCACAAAGGATTATATTTACTGGAGACTGTGACAACCCTCTTCATATACACTGGTACCATCTACTGCAACGGGCAGTCATTCTTTTTATTCTTGGCAGGTTTTCTTGCCAGTAAGTAAAAAGGAAACAACCACAAAAATTGCCCCATAGCTATGGTCAGAGAGGCTATAACCATGAAGGTCATACAGATTATTATTACAATACTTAGGGGCACATTTACTTAGGGTCGAATATCGAGGGTTAATTAACCCTCAATATTCGACCGTCGAAGTAAAATCGTTCGACTTCGAATATCGAAGTCGAAGGATTTAGCGCTATTCGTTCGATCAAACAAAGGAATAATCGTTCGATTCGAAGGATTTTAATCCATCGATCGAACGATTTTCCTTAGATCAGACATTGGTTAGAAAGCCTATGGGGACCTTCCCCATAGGCTAACATTGATGCTCGGTAGGTTTTAGGTGGCGAAGTAGGTGGTCGAAGTTTTTTTTAAGAGACAGTACTTCGACTATCGAATGGTCGAATAGTCAATCGATTTTTAGTTCGAATCGTTCGATTCGAAGTCGTAGTCGACGGTCGAATCAGCCAATTCGATGGTCGAAGTAGCCAAAAAAATACTTCGAAATTCAAAGTATTTTTTATTCTATTCCTTCACTCGAGCTAAGTAAATGTGCCCCCAACTATACATTACAATACTTATACAATATTTTACAATATTGCCATGAAAGCATGGTGGCAAAGAAAGCATTAAGACCATTACAATTGCTGTAGCTATAATTTTGCTTTGGAAACTGTGCCTACATTTCTATGCAGATCTTGTGGACTACTACTATGAAGATCATAACTATTTGAATTATGTTCCTTTAAAAACAAAGCTTTTTAAACTGTGGGATGGAAGTTAGTCTAAATTTATTTGAGATTAGTCTTATTTTGGCAATCTTGGAAGCCATACAAATAGTACTGGGCTCTAGAGCATAAACTTTTTATTACAAATATTATATATTAAAGTGTTAAATGTTTCAGTATGCTACTGTGTTGGGCTTTCTAGCATTTTGCATATTGTTAAGGTAAATATTTAGAAAAGCATATTTGTAGTAGGTCAGTATATGAAAACTGTAGCAATGCTCACAGTTAAAGCATCTGTTACAGAAGAATTCTCCCTAGTTCACACAATTACCAAGACATTTGCATTCTACAGAATATGAGGTATATTCATCAAAGAGTGAAGTTAGAGATTTCCACAGTCCGCAGAGTGAAATACCGCCACTCTCCATTCATTTCTATGGGATTTAAAGGCGTATTTATCAAAGGGTGATAGTGAAAGTTCACCATTTGATAAATATGCCTTTAACAATCCCATAGAAATGAATGGAGAGAGGTGGTATTTCACTCTGCGGACTGCAGAGATCTCTAACTTCACTCTTTGATAAGTATTCCCCTATAAGAGATACCTTAGACTCAGAAATCCTCCAGATGTCTTGATTTTTACCACCCAGTACTTTCAGCATCCCAGCCACAAATAGTGGGAAACTCTACACTACAGGGGACATTGGCCAAATCTGTGACCAAACACTAGATGGGCAGACCTTGATTGATTGATCAGATCCAGATTTTCAAACGAAAAACATGACAGAAGCAACACTTCTTCAAAAATCATCCAGTTTTTACAAACATGGTGAAGTATTCCTTAGGATTGAAAACATTGGGCAGTAAATTTATTTATATCCATGATCAACAGGAACAACAATGCCATCTTTGTCTGTCAGATGGAGTATCAATGATATTATTGTACGAGTGACATTTGTTAAATTATTATTTTTTAAATAAAAAATGATTGTATGGCATTGTATGGCAGCAATAAAATGTTTTTTCAGGAAAAAAACACAATTAAGCATTGTTTAAATGTATTATTCATAAACAAAAAGGATTTTTATCTCATCCATTTCTTTGTGTTGAAAAGAATATGAAGGCATGTGTCAAATGAAATGAATATGGCATTGTGGGAAATATATGAGCTCTGTTTAACTGATATGCCAAGTGATATGAAATCAAACCTGTTGAAATGTTAAGTGATATATTGTTTATATTGTTCTTTATTCTAGCCAGTGTGCCTACAAACATAAACCCAAAATGCTTTCAAATACAAATAAAATAGACCAAGGGAAGTTGGACCCTTACCAATATGAATAAGCGGTTGGGAAATATTCCTTTAGTTCCCCTAAGGGCAATGACAAATGAGGAGATTAATCTCCTCTTGCATGGGCGACTAATCTCTTCTAAATGCTTCCCTGGCGGCTAACATGTGAATTGCCACTAGGGAAACATATACGATTATATAAGTTGCCCTGCAGCTTTTGTCTTCTGTGTTGTTGTTCATTAGCAAATAGAAATACATGTGAAAGGGCCTATAAAATCATAAGAAGCAGCACAAAAATAATGTTTAAAAACACAGCATAGCTATAGTATAATATAAATAGATATTGTAAGTGAAGGTGTCAATGCAGCTAAAAAAAAACAACATAGCAATTCATGCATTATTTAAAAAAAGTGCAGAGATTCATTAGACAAATATAAAATTATGTTAACCATGGTATAAAGTAATGTTCTGAGGTTACCAGTTTTTTATGGCTCTGATGAGTATTTAATCAATTACTTCTAGGTAATTATCCATCTTAGTCCAAGTTATGGTCTCCATTTAAGCAAGAATACCTTCATTAACTATAATCATAAAAATGTCAAGTGGCTGCAATAAAGTCAAATAATATTCTTTCCCTTTGAGCCCATTAGCTGTACTAACGTTTTCAGGAATGGTGATAAACTGCTTAGCAGTGATAAAACAGGAAAGGGAGAGTTGATTATATATATTTATTTCACACTGACAAAGCTTTGTCTCTCTTACATAGCCCACATAGTTTAATTTTTATTTGAAGATTTTATTTTGTAAACCACAACTGCAAAATATAACACTGAACCCGATTAGTGGCTTTTGATGGAGAGATTTATTCAGTGTGGTACTGAGAACTTTGAAGAACCATCATGCAGCGATTGGGGTTAAGTTGCTAATACCTGTTTGCATGACTCCTTTTACTTCCTTACACCAGTTTCTGCCTGCTGGGAATCTCTCATTTCAGTAAGGTAAAGGAAGCAGAGGCCTTCAAGTTGGATAAATATAAAGATTAATCATTGCCTTCTACATGCTCTCTAAGAAATTGAAAAGCAAAGCTAAATATCTTGCTGAGCCTGGCCTTACTACTTGAACAGAATGATAGTGTTGATAATCTCGTACTTTTGGACTGACTAAAGCAGTGTTGATTTAAACGAAATACCAATCTGATAGTATTTACCACTAGAAATATCTGGTCTGTAATCCCTATAGAAATACATGCTTTATTGTGAAAAACATAATAGCTCGGAAAAAAAGTTTGCATAGCTTTTTTTTGCATGTAATAATCTATTCAAAATTATTTGAATAAAGAGCATAAAGAACTATCTTTTCTGTTAACATTCTGTCATATTTATTTAAATACAATTGAAAGCAAAAAAGCAAATCAACCTAGAGATAAATAAAGCTAAAACCAGAAAATAAAAAGAATAATTAGCAGGGTCACAAGCCCTATAGTATTAAGGAGAACACATTTGCTTAAAGTCTAGGCACTAATGACCTGCTCCAGGTCTGGACTGTGAGTCAAAATAGGCCCTGGCAATTCAGGTACACAGAGGCCAAAACAGCTCCACACCAACCCACTAAATAGGGACTGTCTATGACATCTTATAACAGCCCCTCTGGAATTTGCTAGAACCCACAGATTGCAAGTCCAGGCCTGACCTGCTCCTATTTGGAGTAGTTCTGGTAGCCACAATGGAATACTATATTTAATGCTTCATTATTCCCCTTGGCTTGTGCATCTTCATAACACAAAAGGCAAGAGTGTGTTCCAGGGGAAACCAACATGCTGCTCATCTCCAGACTTCAGAGTGATCCATGACTCTTTGAGTATCTCAGGGTGCAACAGAGGGCAAGGTACAAAGTGCAAAACAACATGGACAATTAATTGCAATTTGCACATTAGTCTGCATATTAAATACTTTCTAACAAGTGTTCTATTGCCAACTTTCATAGAATGGTTATATACCATAGCTGTGGAAAATATACATAATTAATTTTACAAGCCTTAGAGAAAAAAATAACCATAAAATACATATAGCTTTTATTGTAGAAATGTAAGGCTATTCTTGTTTGAGTGGCGGTCTTCAAAAGCAACTGGGAAGCAGCTAAAACCTTAAGATTTATGAACAAGTAGCATGTATTTCATGGCCCTCTCTCTTGCAACTGTTTGATATGTATTTGGATAGGAAAAATAATGTCTATGGTAGCTACTGGCACTCAGTATCAGGCAGTCTCACTGAGATAAATCCCCCCAGTTTTCATAAGCAGGTATGACATTTGCAGTTGTGCATGAAGAAAGCCTCAATCAAGCCAAAAAATATTACATATGCTCATATTATTTGCACAAAGGCAAGTATAAGAAGAATGATTGCTCTTGGGGACTCCCATTTATCAACACTCTCACATTAGTGGTTTTTGAAACCACGAACAAACAAATTTTTTCTAAAATCATGAATGCCATGTAATTTATTAAATTATCCAAATAGAAAAAGCACGAATGAAAATAAAAACTGAAATAAACACTAAAATATGAATGCCTCAAAAAAACCTTGCAAAATATGGTCCAATAGGATCAGCGCAGCTTTTATAGGTCCGTGACTGCTTTTTACTTTACAAATTTTTGTATTAGATTTTTTCATGGTTTTTACACATCAATTCGAATTTTTAGAGTTATGTTAGAGAAACAAAAAAAAGCATTTTTAAAGAAAAAAAATCCATTTGTTAAAAAAAATGGAAATAGGAACATTAGTAAATAGGCCCCCTTAGTTGGACTATTATATCTATAATTACAGTGTAATTTTCCTTAAAATGATCTTAAGTTTAAAAATTAAAATTATTTTATAGTACTATATTCTCATAGCACACTAAAGAGTCGGTGTACAAAATATAAAACTTGGGAATACCACCAAGGGGTCTCCCCCAGTTATTATCACTTTACTGCTGTTTGGCAAGCCTTTACTATCTAAATGGCAGCTTGATGTTGTTTGTGTTTTTTTTACGCTGTAGTTTTGCATTAACTAATTATTAATAGTATACCTATAGTAAAAGAGATGTGCATAGATCAGGATACTCTCCCCCTCCATTGTATATTTATTAAGTAGGTAATAACTGGTAATATAGTTTATTAAAAAATGGTATTGAAGAATTAGTGGCTCAAGTTGTTTTCAGTATATTTAAACTTGTAATTATGTCAAAATATTAGCATAACCTAACTTTTATGATGGAAGGCTTGTGTCAATTACTAAAAAAAAGATGTTAAATGAAAACATTAGTTAATACCCATGGTCAAAGCACATACCAGTGGTAGATGTTTTTAATTGCAAACATGTTCTTTCACAACTTTTAAAAGGCAGATTTTGTTTAAAAGAAAGAAAAAGAAAAACCCTTCTGAAAACAGAAGGACAACACTTTTTAATGGTTACCAAAGCAGAAACACAGCAGCTGCTTAGAAGGTATTTCTCAAAACCTAGGACCACATATATAGTTGATGTGCCTGTAGGCTATAAACTGTGAAAATATCCCTGAGTGTCACTTTCAATTGTACATTCACTGTGATTTTGTGCATCACATAGAGTGCCCATAAACAGGAAATACTTTGTTGGGTGGTGGGAATTAGGCACTATTCCCTTCAGGAGTCAACTTTTAAATCTTTCTTAATGCCATCATTTAAAGCTTAAGTCCTTTATTTACTAAACACCTCATTAATAGGAAGGCTGTATATAAAGGCTAGGGGCCTACTTACCCTAGCAACCAAGAAAGAGTTTGAATGTCATACTGTAATAGGAATAGCAAGCATAACTACAAAAAAAACTACCTTCTGTTTGCTTATTTCTGGATATTACTGACTCTGGAATCTCAAATTTTAATTTGGAAAGAAACATAAAATAAAATAAAAGAAGGCTGAATGATTAAATATTAAAATGGACAATTCTGAAGAATTCCCAGCAATTTAAAATTTTTCCCATTTATTAAAACTTTCTTGACAATTGGGATCAACTTATATATTTATCAAATCTGAGCAGTTTAATGCCATTTGACTCTACAGGGTGATCCGTAATGGATTTGCTTATACTGCTAATATATTTTCCTTCAATACGTAGTAATCATATTCATTGGATATTGTAACAGGTGCAGGTAAGAATCTTCTTTTACATATATCATTCTATAAACATATTATTATTCTTGTTTCCTCTCCTTAATGTACATGAAACTGTATAGCTGCTTGTTTTTCCAAATAACTGCAAATACTGGACTCGAAGGAGATGTATTTGTTAAAGCCACTTGTCATTCTTACTTTAATCTTTATATTTTTTCAGGCCTGCACTTGTAGACTGGGCTGGCCATAACACATAAAGAAAAAAAAGTTCAAGTGTTCCTTCTCAAAACTAATAAATATTGACTTTCATAAGATTTTCTGTGTTATCTTACACCATAAAGACATTTTCGGTATGCAGTTGACATTGTTCCAACTGATTGTACAATCATTATTGATTTTTGCTTGTGTGTAATACCTATGTCAAATAGCCTAATATATTTAAATGGTGATTATTTTAGCAATATACCTGTTTTAAGATAAGATCAAAGGCAGTTAACTGTGCAGCTGATAAAATGCAAAGATAACAATGTGTGTGTGTGCCACCTCCAATGCCCCGTTGCACATACAAGAGTGATTCATAAGATGTAATGATTAACATTCTGTGGAAGAAAAGGACCTGCATTCTGAAGTGAAATAAAACTAAACAGATGAATTAGAAACTGGCACAAGAGCAATGTAAATAGCACAATAAGATGGACTGCATATTGAGGATCATGGGAATTCATTCTGTATTCTCGGTAATTTCTGTTTTTTTCACAAGTACTTCTAAAGAGCTTTTGGAATATGTTTAATCTGCTCCATCAATGTTAACCCCTGGAGTGTGGATTACTAGTGTAACCCCTCTTCCTGTCAGGCTGGGGACTTGACTTTATTCACAAATAAGTGTGTATGTACTGAATGCTGGCAAAATATAAAATATAACTTAATAACAAATTGAGCTAGTTACATTTTTGCTAAAAAAAAGGACAAAAAAACCCAAAAACTCTATTATCTCTAACTATATTTCTACATCTATCTAATTATCTATCAGTCATTATCTTATATTCCTTGATGCTCAGTCATTCAAAGTTACTGAGCGAGGTGAGGTAATGAGCCTTTACACAATTTAAGCAATCAACCTGCAATTCAGAAGTGAAAATCATTCCACATTACCCCCATCTCTTAGTCATTGGTCAACTTGGCAATTATGTTGCACATTATAGTCTGTGAATTTCTAAAACAAAATCCAAAGAAAGCTTCATAGATTCTTAACCTATGGTTTGTGACCTTAAAATGGGTTGTTTTATTTGGGGTCACTGTGGCACTCTAAATACAGTGAAAGTCCCAGAGCTAATTCTTTAATTTAATTTTAAAAACACTAAGGGGGTTATTTACTAGAACTTTTCTCATAATTTCTATAAAACAAACTTGACCAAACTCCCATTCATGATTTTACCTTAATTATTAATAAAATAACCTGAAAAATTCAGTTTGTTAAAAGTCTTCATAAAATCGAGCAAAAACTTGAATCAGATGAAAGTCTTGATAAAAATCGAGCAAAAATTTTTGTATTTGATTCCCGGATCGCTCAAATTTTTTGAGTTATTGCACCAAAAACCCTGACTTGTTATCATACGAAACCCAGCACAGACCATGATATCTTCAAATTGGAAAAGGGACTTCTACAGGCTTTAGATGTAGTATTTTCGGATTGTGACGTTTACCAGCTTTGGAGTATAATACATTTTGAAAGATTTGAGGGGTTTTTTTTGTCGAAAAATGTATTTTCCCCTTTAAAAGCCTGACCAGAAAATTTTGAGTTTCAATAAAAAAAAAACCTTAGTTCAAAACATCATGGGCAGATTTATCAAAGGTCGAATTTCGAAGTGAAATATACTTCAAAATTCCACCATTGAATGGCTATACTTCGATTTCGAATATCGAAGTCAAAGTTTTTTTTACAGAATTTGACCGTTTTGCGGTCTAAGTAAAATCGTTCGAATCGACCGATTCAAACGATTTCAGCGATCGATCAAACGTTTTTACTTCAACTACAAAAAACATATAAAAATGCATTAGAAGGTCCCCAAAGACTAACCTAGCCCTTTGGCAGGTTTAATTTGGCAAACTATTGAAGTCAAAGTTTTTTTAAAGAGACAGTACTTCGATTATCGAATGGTTGAATATTCAAACGATTTTACTTCAAATCGAAGTCGAAATCTAAGTCGTAGTAGCCTACTCGATGGTCAAAGTACCCAAAAATTTACTTAGAAATTCGAACTTTTTGAACTTCGAAAATTCACTCGAATCCACTTCGACCCTTGATAAATCTGCCCCTATAAATTAAACATAAGTTGAATCTATACAAGGCTGTTACGCTGAAGGCCTGCAGATCCTGACCTGCCCAAAAGTTCCCTAGACTATACTGTATGACATTTTTTTCATATAATGCAAGGTTCAAACATGTTAAATTACTTCGCCATTGCATGAAAATTTTTTGACAGCATTTGTCTGTACCATTATATTATTTATTTTATTTAGATTCCATAAAATACATAAAACTTGTGTTCATCCCAATCTAGGGATACAATGCAGGAATATGGATTATATTTATATACCAACGTGAAAGACCTTTAACTCTAAGGGAATATTGCATGTAATGTACTTTAGCTACAAAGTTCTTCTGTTGGAGTAAGGAAACCAAAATATAATACTGTATAATGTCTTTGTCATAAATTATAAGGATATTAGAAGTTACCAAGTAGTCATAAAAATCTGAGGTGACTTCTAATATCATATTTTGTACAGGGGGGTACATTATTTCTTCTAATACACAAGTTGTAATACACAAATTGTATGAATAAACTAGCAATGCTTTGAAACAATTTTTAAGCACAGTATTTACACTCCCTAATCTATGATGGTTGCTTACATGTAACTGTTTGTTAAATGGCAAAGTTTATTGATTTGACAAATCCAGTACCATAATATATATTTCCATTCAGCCTTTGTTTGTACTAGTTGTTCAGCATTTTTAAATGTCAACAGCAAGTTGTTATTGATCTGTAATTAAAAGTGAAGAGAAAATTAGCATAGTAAAAGTTTATGGTCATTAGCGCAAGTACAGCTAGGCAATTATTTACCTTGTTGTAACATTTATTTTGCATTCCGATATTGACATGAACTATGATACTCCGTAGAACATTTTAATTATTAGAAAGAACATATTATAAACACTAGGCTATATAATATGGTCTCATAATTTTAGAACACGTTATTGGAAACAAAAATGAGCTATATTTTCAGTATGCAATTTGAAAGTTAAATGTAAGATCTTTAAGATAAGAAGATAACCTTGAAATGGAATCCGGAATATGGCCAGTGTAGTTTTTAAAGGAAAGAACACTACTCTGGGGTAGAAGAATGGAAATTAGAGTTACTTGATGGCAGCAAACAAATTATTTCCCCACACACACACACAATTTCATGTTTCCTTCTCTATTAAAATTGTTACAAAAATATGGGTATCTCATAGCAATAAAATTGTATTTTATAGAGCAGTAGCTATGAGCCTATGGTTACCAGTGAATTTGCACCTAAATAAAAACCTTTGACATTCCCAGTCCTGCATTACATAACTTTTCCAGACAAAGCATCTTTTTCTACTCTCACTGTTGCACTAGGCATTTAGCAATAACACGGGGACACTGGGGCAGTGCTAAAAGCTTATATGCTGTGGACAAGAGAGACTCATTTATAAACCCTGGGCAAATTTGCAGACAGACAGTAACATAGCAATCAATCAGTAATTGTCTTTTTCAGCCAGCTTCAGGCCAAACAATGAAAGCAAAAATTAGCCCCAGTTCTGTATTTATTCCTAAAAGGGATGTAATTGACAGCTGTAAAGAGGCTGAAAAGAGGATATAATAATTTATAGACAATACTTCTACAACAGAGATTGCCATCTTTGCCTGTTGTCTTCCATTTGTGATCCTAAATAGACTATCAAACTAGAGGTCCATATGCTTGGTCTTTCCTCTAAAGCAAATTCTTATTATGAGTATTATCACGTGTGATTAATGGGGTAGTTTAGCTTCAAATTAACTTTTAGTATGTTATAGAATGAGCAATTCGTTTTTGTTTGTGATTGGTTTAGATTTTTTAAAATTTTTCAATTATTTGCCTTCTTCTTATGTCTTTTTACAGGTTTCAGATGGGGGGGGGGTCTCTGATAGGGTTGAAACCTTTTCTGGAAAAAAATATTGGCCTTCCTATATATTTATCTTTTATCCCTATTAATAACATTGGGATTAACCATCATTTTTACCGGCTAGGCTGGTAAAATACCGGCCAGATGGCAACCCTAGTCACTGACCGCAGAAGCCAAAACACTATTGCTCTGCGAGTCTACACATTTATTGATATTATTGTATTGTGTTGCTTACCTTCTATACAAGCCTCTCATTCAGACCATTGCTTGGTCACTGGGGTGATTGGACTATAGCAACCAAATTGCTGAAATTACAAACAGGAGAGCTGCTGAATAGAAAACTAAAGCTCAAAAACCTACACATAATAAAAAACAAAGACTAAATGCAAATCAACTCAAAATATCACTCTCTACATCATACTGAAAGTTAATTCAAAGGCAAACAACCACTTTACGAATGACAAGATGGTTTTCAGCAACGATTAGCAGCATTTAAAATCAAATCAATGGCTTGTCAGGGCAAAATAAAAATAGTATTGGTAAATTGATACTGACATTAAAAAACTACTTTTTAAAATATTAATGTACATTAAAAGTTACCTATAGATCATGTTGATTGTTTTTTGCTGAGAGGTTTGTTTTTGTAAGTTATTGTTAGTTGAAGTTTCTAAACCTGACTCCTGCTGCACAAATATGGCAGCCTTCTCATTCAGGAACATGGGACACCAGACAGGTAATGTAAAAGCATTGTGGAAAAACTTTATAGCAAAGTTATAAGTAGCTTTCAAAGGCAATATTATGATAGATTTAAAAAAAGAGTTTAATTTCAGGTGTCAGTATCTCTTTAACAGCATTTTTTAAAAACACTAATTCAAATGCTACAGCAGGAATACTGTATGAAAGATGTAACAATAGACAGATAATAGATTGAATAGAAAGATAGATAGAAAGATAGAAAAATAAAAAAGATAGAAACCCTCTTCTTCAACTATATTATTTTCAATTGCATGATAAAAACTAGGAACCATATACAAGTTTCTCAATTTTGCCATCAAAGGCTTCCTTATATTGGATTTTTGAAAAATCTATAAAGAAACCTAAGGGGATACCAAAGGTTTTTCTCTTTTTACAATATTATACTTGCTATAGATGTCAGTATTATAACCAACAATAATGTGACCTTTTCTATTTTATATTTTAGCAGCAGTGAAAAATCTGGGTTTTGTACAAGCTAGAAACACAACATACTAAGAACTTCTACTGTAATTTTAACCTTTCCACAGACTTAACAACTTGTCTGGTCTAAACTTGAAGGTCAATTGGTTTTAAACTCTGTTATCTGCTAGGTGTTTCATGGAGTGGTCCTGATAACAGAGGAGAGACTAAAGGAAAAGGAATTTTTGAAGATCAAAAGTGTCTGCTCATTTTGTTATCTGACCCCCTACTGTTGTCATAGTAACAGGTTTCTTTTAACCTCTGCCATCAGAAGATTTGTCTCAATCTGTCTGTTATGAGTTTTACTTGAGTGAATAGCTGTTGGACTTATGTAAGGTAAATATTGTGATTATTTTTTCATGGGTTCACAGTGCAAACATATTACCAAACAACTGAGAAAAGGTATCACCTATTCATAAAATGGTGGTTTGAGTTTGCTTCCATACAGTGATGATAACAATTACAGTGTAACTCCAATGGTTTGAATTGCTACTATACAAGGCTATTTCATTTAAACATAATCAGGGTTTTAAAATATTTTGTACTGCTACCAATAAAAATTGTAGTTTTAGGTGCAAATTCAATTATGTCTCCTTATTAATTGTGGGGGGGGGGGCAAAGCTCAGCTCATTGCACATGGAAGAGCTTCTGAAATAAATACCATGGAATTAAGCTATAAAAAAGTAACATTGTAACTTACTTCTTTCTGGAATTTCACCTAACTACCATCCTACCATTTCAGGTCTGCTGTTCCTTTATTGCCTCAATTTTTCCTTTTTGAATTTTTTTCAAACTCTTAAAACGAAATAACATTCAAGGCCTTTGACTGTGCAGCCATTTTACATCTCTGCTCTCAAGTTCAAATAAGCTCCTCCACCTATCTCCAATAATAATAACACCTCATTCTCATCTTCAAGATTCTGAGATTTGTATTTTGCTGTGATTCTGCTATGCTTTATGATGCTCTGCTTCATTTCTGCTATGCTTTATGATGTCTAGAACGCTGCAAACACAGAGCAACTAGGTATTTTTGTGAAGTTATTTTTAGACCAAATTTGCACTACCATTTGGTGTTGAGGCTTGCAAATATCTTTGTTATTAATCACACCAAATTTTATTGTTTATAAGGAACATGCGGTGGGTCCATAACCCTTAAAAGCACATGTACAGCACATTTCACTGGTCACTCCAAGATAAATTCTCAAGTCTTCAGATTGTCCACCACACAATCAGAATAATCACATACTGTATATGGTCAAGAACAATATGGTCTATCTGTGTGGCCAAATCATAGATTTACAACCGTAGGCTGAAAACTAGATACTTATGTAGCCGGTATGTGGCCATATTAAAATCATCTCTACTGTTGTTAATAAATTAACTTCCTGGTTAACCATGCCACCTGTACTTCTCTTTTAAATATTATTCTAAAATAATTGTTGTTGGGGTCAAACATGTGCTATTAAGAGTGTGTTTTAAAGGCAACCATATGGAAATGACACATATCCTCCTGAGGATGCATGGCGCACCACATGAAACACATATAGGAATTAATATTGTGGTCTTAGACTGAACATTTGTTCAGTGCTGTTTTAATTTAGAATCTTGTGAGTATACCTGGTTGGGGGCTCTTTTACTAACAATTATAAAGCTATACTTCACTATATGGCGTTCCTATCTTTGTTTTAGCCAAGGTTGTGAAGATTGAATTAAATGTATTTGGCCTATATACTGCACGTCTTAAATCTGGTGAGTAGGTATTCTCTCCAGAGATGTTTCTTATTACCTTTATTAGTGAGGTTACCATACTGACACGGTGGATGTGTTTTTGCACTTTTTATTGAGCAATAAGGGAGAATCAAGGCAATCAAAATGGCTATCCCTACAGGCAGCCACTTCCTTTTTAGATGATACTTAGTATGCCATTTGAAAAGGACATCTTGATAGCTGCAGTTTTCCCTGGGAGGATCATAGCAATCAAAACACCCCCTGTGTCATTAACCTTTTGAGCAGACAGTTATCACAATTTTCAAGGGAAACATATGAGTTCAATTTTTAAAATACAGTTTATTCTATCTCTTCTCCATTCTGTCCTCTCAGAAAGATTTCCTAAATTATTTTTCCAAGGTGAGAGAACTTCCAGTTGCCTAAACTGTATATTATGTATAGAAAAAAATGTTTGTTTTTTTTTAGTTTAGTTTACAGGAAATCCCTGGCAAATAAGTCATTAGTGTTAAGCAAAAAAACAGCAAATTATATTTGGTGATCAAAAGTCCCCAGATCACTCCCTATCACTTTCACAGAATCCCAGGAAAGTGGCAGTAAGGAAGGCACAACAGGTAAAACATTCAGTCAGTACATGAGTGTCAAGGGCCTTAATGGTCATATTACATTTTTTTCTTTCAGTATTTTTTATTGCTTTTATAAACATATGGTACAATGTAAATATCTTACCTACTTGAGGCCAATGTATGACATGTACATTTTACATTCTATTACATTGTAAAAGAATAAAACCAAAGAAAAGAAAAAACAAAATAAACAAAAATTTCAAACATAACACCATTGTGTCTCAGGTTCATGGACATATTTCTTGAAAAATTTGTAAAACAAGGTTACAGTTTGGTGTCATATTACATTTTTTGACAGATTATATAGTTCATTTACAATTCTCTGTACATTGACACCATTCATTTAAGGTACTTTGTTTAAAAATACTTCCTTTCACTTCCCCATCCCACCACTTGTTCAAATTCAGTGCACTTACTGATGTAGGGGAACCCTGCAGCTACTGCCACCTTAAAGCTGATGGTAACTCCAGTATTCCCTCATTGGGCTGCATCAATAGGTACAACAGACTTGCACTTAAATAGCAGAATTTTGTGCCATTGTCATTTTGACAGTGAACACTATAAATTATACAATGTATCGGGCTCAATTGCAAATGACTCCCCTTTGCATTCACAATTACATATTGTTGGAAAACCACTGAATTGTGGGTTAAAAACATGGCAAATTGTGTCCAAAATTGCATGTGGCACATTGCAATTTTGTTATAAACGAGGAGACATTTTTTTTTTCTTAGAAATTTATTTTTTCCACATAAACTTTTCAAAATACTTATTTGGCAGCTGAACCTTTTCAATCATTTGCTGTAGTGGTAAAACTAAAACTGTAAATATAGCTTTCCATGACAAAAAACAATAAAATATATATGTTTATATATATGTGTGTGTGTGTGTATATATATAATATATATATATATATACTATAGATAGATAGATAAATAGATAGATAGATGCCGAAAAAAGTGCTGTTCAAATGGTTACAAAACATAAAAGAATGATATATGTTTATTTTACTACTAAATAAAAATTGGAGGACATCCGCTATACTTACCAGGCAATGGTAACCATGTAAACAATTATGTTCACATATTTGAAATTGAGAAAAAAAATAAACAGAAGTAAACAAAATTAAAAAGGTGGTCCCATATAGAATGAGATGAGTTCATCTAAAAAAAAAAAATTATATTTGTTTAGTAGCTTCAAAAAATAAAGTAATGCCTTAAAAATGATCAAAAAAAAATGTTTTTCTATGGCCCATCCATGAATAAATAAGAAGTGGATATATCTGATTATGATACTGAATGCTGAGTAGGAAATTCTGTCTGTTTTTTCTTTGTGCGTTATCCTTTAATGATCTGAGGTAAGTCATTTCATCTGTCTATGCTTAGGAATTCTGAATAACCCACCGGTTAGATAAAAATGTCAGCACTAAATTTAGCAGCTCTTCGAATTGTGCTAAAAAAGCTAATATATATTTTTGTTGTATTTTTTTTAAAATATATTTTGCATATCAGTGTGGCGATTCCAAGACACCCAGTATGGATTCTCAATATAAATCTTAGCATGACAGCATGAAAACAGGAAATATTTTAAAATAAATTAAAGTTCAGAACAGACAGTTAAAATCCTTCTGAAAGAATTTTGTCCGTATCACATCTCCCAAAGCAAGTGTAACTTTTATGATTGACACAACAATGCAGAAGCAGACACCGTACATTTCTGGATAACATTTTTGCAGAAGCCTTTTCATGGAGATGACTTGTCATTGCATCCTTTCACCAAAGACTTATATCCACAAACAAGCTTTTCTTGAACATCAAGAAGCCTTATATCTCTGCCTTTTCCCATATTTTCTTGAGCAAACATAATTACTGAAGCACTTCAAAGAAAATCCCGCTCTCCACTTGACTTTAAAATAATCCCGTGTATCCCTTGGAGCATTCTGGGTAAGTGACAAAGAGCAGGATCTTGTCCTGTAGTCTGTCTTTTTTTGTAGTTGTTATTTTTTATTTGAACCACTGTATCTTCAAATGGGTATGTCAGGTCATAGACAAGACTGACTGACTAAAACAAACACAAAATCATTAATTTTGGATGGGATTTTTTCATTATGTATGTGTCTAATAATTTGCCACTTCATTAGTAGAACTACCTTACAAAGGACAATGAACCTCCAAAAATATTGCAGTTTATACAATTTTTTTTACAATTTTTAGCATTATCTACAAATTTAATGAACACATTGAATACTTTAGCAGTGTAATTTAGGTATTAAAATAGATTATTTGACAAAATGGATAAAAGCCAACAGTTCTAAAGAAAATATGGTATATATATATATATTTTTTTATTATTATTATTATTATTTATTTTACTGTTGTTACAAACATTGTAGACTACATAGACTTCATAGACTACAATAATGGAATAAAATACATTAATACATTTTAGATTCAGTTTGTCTTGGTTAGGACAAGCAGTTTGGAGGATTCATGGCATACATAAATATTTTTCAAAAAATTGACTCATACATTAAAAAGTCTAAATAGCCAAAACTGCTAATTTGTAAAATACCAAATTAGTATTTTTGCACCTATGTTAATGCTGCAGACTTTACTATTTTACATTTTGTAAAAGTTTTACTTTACTCATAAATTATTACCTTCATCCTATATTGCCATATAATGGTATTGTCATTGACCTTGCTTTTACAGGTAGCAGTTATATATTACATTCATTGTGAATTTTCAGTTGCTGGAGTCTCTAGGGATAAACCATTTGGTGAAATACTTCCAGATTACTACTTTTGAGGTAATCTGAGATAATTACTCCAAAATGCCCATTGTCTTAGACTCTAGCCATTTCATACCTCCAAAAACAATGAAAATGTAGTAACATGGAGGAAGCTGTTTGGGATAACCTGTCACAAACATTTATCAGTTAAATTGTACAAATCCAATGCAGGAAGAATAAAGACACAATGATGCCCTATAAAAAAATATCCCATATAGTACACAAGTGATATCACTAATGTAACAAGATACTTTTGTTATAATCTCTGTTCATTGACTACAGATGCAAACAATGAAAACTCATTCTATAGAAGAAGAAAACATTTTAACTTTTACATTTCATTCAATTTTAAAATTAGCTTTGAAAAAAAGGTCCCTACTCTGTTTATCACATGCTTTTGTTTTTACTTTGTTATTTTTATTCATGATTACATAATGGTGCCTTGCATTTCTACATTGTTAAGATGAAGGTATGGAAATATTTTCATTCACCTTGACAACAATATTATGTCTTATTCTACAAACATTATTTTGCATTTGTTTTTTGCACAGCAATAATTTTTCATTTTGACACTTTTTAATTTCAGATTACTTTTCTCCCATAAATATGAATGTAACCTAATATTAATATATCAAAACCTTGTTATCACTCGCTGCCTTACATACTTCCAATAGCGGGGCTTTAATTACAGCTCTGTTAACTGTCTTTTATACAAATGAGGTAGTTGTAAAATACACTAAACTGCAAAAAATAATATGCTTCACAAATTTATAATTATTTAATACCTTGTTCTCTCTGTTTAAATCAGCAGCCCTTTAACCTACCAAATGGAAAAATCTGTTTTTTATTAAGCTGCAGAAAGAAGGACAATTGCAGAATGCATAATTAAAGACAAAATATATCATAATTATCTTTGGGTTATATTCTATGTTAACATATGAGGGTATATACTGAGGTGTGTGTCAAACATTTTCTGTCATCATATGTATCTTAATCCATATTTGGGGTCCTCTGAAAACAGGGAGGGGCATTTCAGTGGTAAGTGCTGCCCGAAGGTTGTCTAGTGGATTCCATGCCCCTTGGCTCCCCAACTTTTTTTGTGCCAGAATGGGTCAAGGGGTGGGGGCACATCAATACTACAGAAAGCAGAACTCTAAGTAACCCTTAGCAACTACTTAGATATTTGCTTTTAAATATTAGAGCACAAAAAAGGAATCTGCTTATTGGTTGCTATGAGAGAAAGGCAAAAACATCAAAATGGTTACCATATGCCATACATTTTAAATGAAGCATCTCCCAGAAATTGCAGTGTCCTAGTAGTCAATAAACTCTTTTTAGAGAAGTGGTCCTGAGATATCCTGGCCTTCTTGGTAAGATATGCAAACTCAAAGTGGCGTATTTATTAACATAGGAGACAAACTTCACCAGTGATGATGCCCATAGCAACCAATCAGCCATTAGATTTGAACACCTACAAGTTAGAAAACAAGTTGCTATGGGCAACATCAGTGGTGATGTTTGTTTCCAATTTTTTTTATATTTCTTTATTTAAGTAATTTTTCCAAACGTAAAGGAAATAATAACAATCAACAAAAAGAAAGGTAAAAAAAGGGGGGGTACAAAAAGGAAAAGGGGGTCAGGGAGCAGGGCAATATTAGATACTTCACATCTCCTTATGCACTGTTTATTGTCACATTAACATGTCACATAATTCCAACCATATAAAACTTCCTCTCTATCATTTTTTTTTTCCTTCTCAAGACTTATCCGATACTCCCATGAATCTATGCCAGGGAGACCATGTTTTCCAGTACGTTCCACTATTATTATGATAAACATATGTTAATTCCTCTAACATTCTTATTTCTTCCACAGATTTTAACCAATTATTATATGTCGGAGAATCCTATGTATGTTTCCAATGTTAATAAATATGCCCCAAAATGTATTGGTTCATGCCACAAATAATGAAGAAGCGGAATTTTATCAGTGATGCTGCTTTGCATATTGGCTCCCCAGATGGTGCCTCTGTTCTCGCCAGTAATTCTTAGTCAGGAACTATGAGAGAAGTATAGCACTTGCCAGCTGTATTTGGGAATTCCTGGGGTAAATATCATGTCAATCCACAGTTTTAATTGGTGAACTACTCCCTTGGTGGCGTAGGTGGACTGAGACTCTACTCACCCCAGGTGTAAGTCAACCTCACACCCAGGCATTCACAGAGGGCTAACAAATATAACCATATAATATATAACCAAACACTGGACAAATGGTAACAGATGGGGGGGGGGCACTCAACAGAAGCTTTGTATTTTACCAAGCAAGATAATTTTTCAAGACCTAGGACTGAAAAACACTGTGGACATATGATAAGAGGGTTTTATTTATAGCAGCTTGTATTTTCATGTTCTAAATATACCCTCCCCTTGACATGAGCTCATTCAGTAGAAAAGGAGCACAAATGTTGTCTGCCATTGCAGAAATAAATATAAATGTATGTTTTTACACAGACATACCTGATTCCACAGATTGAAAGGAAACTATGATAATCTGCCTGCCTGTACTACAGGGACTATTTCCCCACCCTCACCTTGAGCTAACAGAGTAATCCAACCCTTCTCTCCTTGTTTCATTGAGAACTGATTTAAAATCCAGAGAAAACAGAGAGACTTCAATTCAGATTAATTATTACTTGTCAATGGAACAAGATGAGGGAGGGATTGAAAATGGTTCTTACCAGTGAAATGGCTTCTTTGCAATCTGTAGAATCATTTATGTTTATATAAAAAAATATTTATCTTTTAACTTTGGAAAGTGTTTATGCACCTTTTCTTTATACACTGAACTGAATGATAGACAGACAATCAGAAATTTTGTAACTTATCATGTACCAAAAAATAAAGTATCTTGCATTCTTTGCTTATTTCTTTTAAATGACCAGTTGAAATGATCAAGCTATGTTGTCAGTTGCTCTGTCCTAATGATGGAATAAGTTTTAATTGTACCTATTTAGATGAGAGAGTGGAGCAAATGGGAATAGGGTGCATTGTGTAAACCAGGGCTGGGACTAGAGGTAGGTAGGGCAGGCCTAGGGTGCAACTAGTGTGAGTGTGGGGGGGAGGGGCAGGGTGCAATTACAAACAAAAAAAGTTTGTGGGGTGGGAAGAAGGAATTAATGAGACAGAACACAAGGCTCTGCTCTTTCTACAGGCAATCCTGCATACCATCCTCTGAGCTTAGAGGTAATGAAGAAGGGCAATGACAGTGTAAGAAGAGGAGCATAGCAGATCCAGTGGTTGGCGAGGAAGGAAGGTGCAGTCTGTCAGTCAGTTGGGAGGAGTAACACTCACCAGAGGGGAACCTTTGATGCCTGAATATCTAGGCCCAGGTCTGGTGTAAAATATTAAAATTTTTAAATCAGGAATGAAAGCTGGTATATTATGACTGATGACATTTGGAAAGGTAATTTTTTTTATTGTTCTACTTCTTTCTTAAAGGGGAACTCCTTCCTTCTAAGCCAAAATTTGATAAACAGGCCCACATAACACAGACACCCCTAATATACCCATCACAGTTACCTGTTTTTTGAAAAAGTATGAATAAATGCCATTTTCAATGCTGAAATCCAGCTGTTTAACAGTTCTTTTCTTTCTGCATCATTTGAAATACTGACAGAGAAGGAGGGACTAAACACTGATGTTACAAATTGTAACAACTTCTCCACATCTTACAGACAGCATGCAGGAACTACATAACCCATAATGCATTGCACTGGGATGTTCCTTTCCTTATTGAAATCATGTGTGCAGGGAATTGTGGTGTTTGAAGGATGCAGGCTGAGGTCAGCTGGCTGTTGATACAAAGTAACAGTAGTCAGCCAGCTCAGCAAAGTAGTCAAAGAGATCAGCAGGAGAGTAGGGATGTAGCGAACGTCGGAAAAAAAGTTCGCGAACATATTCGCGAACTTGCGCAAAAATGCGAGCGGTTCGCGAACGGTTCGCGAACCCCATAGACTTCAATGGGAAGGCGAACTTTAACATCTAGAAAAGACATTTCTGGCCAGAAAAATGATTTTAAAGTTGTTTAAAGGGTGCAACGACCTGGACAGTGGCATGCCAGAGGGGGATCAAGGGCAAAAATGTATCTGAAAAATCTGCCTGTGTGTGCTTGGAAGAGATAGTGTAGGGGGAGAGCTGTTAGTGATTTCAGGGACAGATGATAGTAAGCTTGCTGGCTAGTAATCTGCTTGATACTGCTCTGTATTGGAGGGACAGAAGTCTGCAGGGATTTGAGGGACATTTTAGCTTAGGTAGCTTTGCTGGCTAGTAATCTACTGTTCTCTTTAAACAACTGCCATACGTTGACCTTGTAGGCATTGTTTGCCCAGTTTTTTTGGACGCAGCCACTGAAGCACAGTTGCCAGAAAAAATATGCCATATAAATGCTGAAAATAGTAATTTTTCGCCATACGTTGACCTTGTAGACATTGTTTGCCCAGTTTTTTTGGACGCAGCCACTGAAGCACAGTTGCCAGAAAAATTATGCCATATAAATGCTGAAAATATAAATTTTTTTGGTTGCAGCCACTGAAGCACAGAGGCCAGAAAAATTATGCCATATAAATGCAGAAAATATGCATTTTTTTGGTCGCAGCCACTGAAGCACAGTTGACAGAAAAATTATGCCATATAAATGCTGAAAATATAAATTTTTTTGGTTGCAGCCACTGAAGCACAGAGGCCAGAAAAATTATGCCATATAAATGCAGAAAATATGCATTTTTTTGGTCGCAGCCACTGAAGCACAGTTGACAGAAAAATTATGCCATATAAACGCTGAAAATATAAATTTTTTTGGTTGCAGCCACTGAAGCACAGAGGCCAGAAAAATTATGCCATATAAATGCAGAAAATATGCATTTTTTTGGTCGCAGCCACTGAAGCACAGTTGCCAGAAAAAATATGCCATATAAATGCTGAAAATAGTCATTTTTTGCCATATACGTTGAGTCAACGTATGGCAAAAAATTACTATTTTCAGCATTTATATGGCATATTTTTTCTGGCCTCTGTGCTTCAGTGGCTGCGGCCAAAAAAACTGGGCAAACAATGCCTACAAGGTCAACGTCGTTGACCTTGTAGGCATTGTTTGCCCAGTTTTTTTGGCCGCAGCCACTGAAGCACAGAGGCCAGAAAAAATATGCCATATAAATGCTGAAAATAGTAATTTTTTTGGTCGCAGCCACTGAAGCACAGTTGCCAGAAAAATTATGCCATATAAATGCTGAAAATATAAATTTTTTTGGTTGCAGCCACTGAAGCACAGAGGCCAGAAAAATTATGCCATATAAATGCTGAAAATATAAATTTTTTGGTTGCAGCCACTGAAGCACAGAGGCCAGAAAAATTATGCCATATAAATGCAGAAAATGTGCATTTTTTTGGTCGCAGCCACTGAAGCACAGTTGCCAGAAAAATTATGCCATATAAATGCAGAAAATATGCATTTTTTTGGACGCAGCCACTGAAGCACAGTTGCCAGAAAAAATATGCCATATAAATGCTGAAAATAGTCATTTTTTGCCATACGTTGACCTTGTAGACATTGTTTGCCCAGTTTTTTTGGTTGCAGCCACTGAAGCACAGAGGCCAGAAAAAATTAAACCAGTAGGGTTTGCACCCTAGTTTGTAACGGTGGCGGAGGGAGGAGGAGGACGCTAAAGGACAGCTGTGTGTGGAGTCATGAGGCTTGAAGAGAAGGACAGCTGCATAGAAGTCAGAACAAGTCTTCCGGCGTGCAGTAACCCTCCGAGATCCACCCCTCATTCATTTTAATAAAGGTCAGGTAATCGACATTTTTGTGACCTAGGCGAGTTCTCTTCTCAGTTACAATCCCTCCTGCTGCACTGAAGGTCCTTTCTGAGAGCACACTTGAGGCTGGGCAAGACAAGAGGTTCATGGCAAATTGTGACAGCTCTGGCCACAGATCAAGCCTGCGCACCCAGTAGTCCAGGGGTTCATCGCTCCTCAGAGTGTCGATATCTGCAGTTAATGCCAGGTAGTCCGCTACCTGCCGGTCGAGGCGTTCTTTGAGGGTGGATCCAGAAGGGTTGTGGCGCTGCCTTGGACAGAAAAACATTTGCATGTCTGACGTTACAGACTGGCCAAAGGGCTTTGTCCTTGCAGGTGTGCTCGTGGCAGGATTACTGGCACCTCTGCCCCTGGAATGTTGATGAGTTCCTGAAGTGACATCACCCTTAAAAGCATTGTACAACATGTTTTGCAGGCTGGTTTGTAAATGCCGCATCTTTTCGGACTTGTGGTATGTTGGTAACATTTCTGACACTTTATGCTTGTACCGAGGGTCTAGTAGCGTTGCGACCCAGTACAGGTCCTTCTCCTTAAGCCTCTTGATACGGGGGTCCTTCAACAGGCATGACAGCATGAAAGACCCCATTCTCACAAGGTTGGATGCAGAGCTATCCATCTCCGCTTCCTCATTATCAAGGACTGCATCATCCACGGTCTCCTCCCCCCAGCCACGTACAAGACCAGGGGTCCCCAAAAGGTCACCACTAGCCCCCTGGGAAGCCTGCTCCTGTTGGTCCTCCTCCTCCACAAAGCCACCTTCCTCCTCTGACTCCACTTCTGGCACCTCTCCCTGCGTTGCAGCAGGTGCCTGGGTTCGTTCTGGTGATTCCGACCAGAAATCGCGCGCTTCCAGCTCCTCGTCACGCTGGTCTACAGCCTCATCTGTCACTCGTCGCACGGCACGCTCCAGGAAGAAAGCGAAGGGTATTAGGTCGCTGATGGTGCCTTCGGTGCGACTGACCATATTTGTCACCTCTTCAAAAGGTCGCATGAGCCTGCAGGCATCGCGCATAAGCACCCAGTAACGGGGGAAAAAAATCCCCAGCTGTGCAGATCCAGTCCTACCACCCAGTTCAAAAAGGTACTCGTTGACGGCCCTTTGTTGTTGCAGCAGACGTTCCAACATAAGGAGCGTTGAATTCCAGCGAGTCTGGCTGTCAGAAATCAAACGCCTGACTGGCATGTTGTAGCGCTGCTGAATGTCAGCAAGGCGTGCCATGGCTGTGTAGGAACGTCTGAAATGGGCCGACACCTTTCTGGACTGGGTGAGAACGTCCTGGAATCCTGGGTACTTGGAGACAAAACGTTGGACTATTAAATTTAACACATGTGCCATGCAGGGCACATGTGTTAAATTGCCTAGTCTCAACGCTGCCAACAGATTGCTTCCATTGTCACACACCACTTTTCCGATCTGCAGTTGGTGTGGGGTCAGCCACCGATCGGCCTGTGACTGCAGAGATGACAGGAGTACAGATCCGGTATGGTTTTTGCTTTCCAGGCACGTCATCCCCAAGACAGCGTGACAACGGCGTACCTGGCACGTCGAATAGCCTAGGGGGAGCTGGGGGTGCACAGGTGTGGAGGAGGAGAAGGAGGACCCAGCAGCAGAGTAAGAAGAAGAAGAAGACGAGGTAGAGAGCGATGGAGGAGTAGAGGTGGTGGCAGAACCGCGTGCAATCCGTGGCGGTGACACCAACTCCACTGTTGTTGTTGAGCTACCCATTCCCTGCTTCCCAGCCATTACCAAGTTCACCCAGTGGGCAGTGTAGGTGACATACCTGCCCTGACCATGCTTGGAGGACCATGCGTCAGTAGTCATATGGACCTTTGGCCCAACACTAAGTGACAGAGATGCGGTAACTTGGCTCTGCACATGTTGGTACAGGTGTGGTATTCCCTTTTTAGAAAAAAAATTGCGGCTGGGTACCTTCCACTGCGGTGTCCCAATTGCTACAAATTTGCGGAAGGCCTCAGAGTCCACCAGCTGGTATGGTAAAAGCTGGCGGGCTAAGAGTGCAGACAAGCCAGCTGTCAGACGCCGGGCAAGGGGGTGACAGTCAGACATTGGCTTCTTACGCTCAAACATGGCCTTCACAGAAACTTGGCTGGTGGCAGATGACTGGGAATGGGAACAGGTGGTCAAGGTGGAAGGCGGAGTGGAGGGTGGTTCAGACGGGTCAAGGAGAGCAGAGGTAGAGCAGTAAGATGCTGGACCAGAAGGAGTGTGGCTTTTAGTTTGCCTGTTGCCTTTGAGGTGTTGCTCCCAAAGTGCTTTGTGCTTGCCGCTCATGTGCCTTTGCATAGAAGTTGTACCTATGTGGCTGTTGGGCTTACCAAGGCTCAGTTTCTGACTGCACTCATTGCAAATTACAATGCTTTTGTCAGAGGCACACACATTAAAAAAATCCCACACTGCTGACTTTTTGGAAGTGTGCGATCTGGCGGTAACAGTAGAAGTTGGCGGAGTTGGCGGTATTGGCGGCAATGGCGGGTGCGTTGGCCGGCTGAACACAGGTGCCGATACATGTTGTTGCCCTACTGATCCCTGCGGGCTGTCCTCCCTGCTTCTTCTAAGTCTTATTCTCCTACTGCCTCTCTGACTCTCCGTCTCTCCATCTGAACTACCCTCCTCTTGCTCTCTTCTACTAGGCACCCACAAAACATCAATCTCCTCATCATCATTCTCCTCAGATGCATCAATTTCTTCTGACACATCACAGAAGGAAGCAGCAGCGGGGACCTCCTCCTCATCACTCATTATGTCCATCTCTATCGTGTTCTCTGCCAGAATTAAATCTGGTGTAAGGTCCTCATCTCCTTCATCTTCTTCTGGCAATAATGGTTGCGCATTACTCAGTTCAAGAAACTCATGGGAAAATAACTCCTCTGACCCCAGTGAAGAAGGGGCACCGGTGGTGGAGGAAGTGTTACGTGGGGTGGCCATAGCAGTGGAGGATGAGGAGGATGTTGTGGTAAAGTTAGAAACGGTAGAGGATGGGGTGTGCTGTGTAAGCCAGTCAACTACCTCTTCAGCATTTTGGGAGTTCAGGGTCATTGGCTTTTTAAAACTGGGCAATTTGCTAGGGCCACAGGATTGCATAGCAGCACGGCCCCTAGCACGGCCTCTGCGTGGCGGCCTGCCTTTGCCTGGCATTATTTTTAAAAAAACAACAACAACAACAAAAACTCAGTTGGTTTTTCTGGAAACGATAATACACACAGCTAGATGGCGGGTTGAAGAAAACAGTGTGCAAATAATGCCTACAAGGTCAACGTATACACTACTACAGCGGTGGATACGGATTACGTAAAATATATTATGGCTGCTTGAAAAAAGTCACTCCGGTGTTTTTTCTGGAGACGGTAATATTATGGATATTTAGACAGAATGTGAACAAGGTCACACAGCTAGATGGCGGGTTGAAGAAAACAGTGTGCAAATAATGCCTACAAGGTCAACGTATACACTACTACAGCGGTGGATACGGATTACGTAAAATATATGAATGCTGCTTGAAAAAAAGTAACTCAAGTGGTTTTTCTAGAGACGATAATATTATGGATATTTAGACAGAATGTGAACAAGGTCACACAGCTAGATGGCGGGTTGAAGAAAACAGTGTGCAAATAATGCCTACAAGGTCAACGTATACACTACTACAGCGGTGGATACGGATTACGTAAAATATATGAATGCTGCTTGAAAAAAAGTAACTCAAGTGGTTTTTCTAGAGACGATAATATTATGGATATTTAGACAGAATGTGAACAAGGTCACACAGCTAGATGGCGGGTTGAAGAAAACAGTGTGCAAATAATGCCTACAAGGTCAACGTATACACTACTACAGCGGTGGATACGGATTACGTAAAATATATGAATGCTGCTTGAAAAAAAGTAACTCAAGTGTTTTTTCTAGAGACGGTAATATTATGGATATTTAGACAGAATGTGAACAATGTCACACAGCTAGATGGCGGGTTGAAGAAAACAGTGTGCAAATAATGCCTACAAGGTCAACGTATACACTACTACAGCGGTGGATACGGATTACGTAAAATATATTATGGCTGCTTGAAAAAAGTCACTCCGGTGTTTTTTCTGGAGACGGTAATATTATGGATATTTAGACAGAATGTGAACAAGGTCACACAGCTAGATGGCGGGTTGAAGAAAACAGTGTGCAAATAATGCCTACAAGGTCAACGTATACACTACTACAGCGGTGGATACGGATTACGTAAAATATATGAATGCTGCTTGAAAAAAAGTAACTCAAGTGGTTTTTCTAGAGACGATAATATTATGGATATTTAGACAGAATGTGAACAAGGTCACACAGCTAGATGGCGGGTTGAAGAAAACAGTGTGCAAATAATGCCTACAAGGTCAACGTATACACTACTACAGCGGTGGATACGGATTACGTAAAATATATGAATGCTGCTTGAAAAAAAGTAACTCAAGTGGTTTTTCTAGAGACGGTAATATTATGGATATTTAGACAGAATGTGAACAATGTCACACAGCTAGATGGCGGGTTGAAGAAAACAGTGTGCAAATAATGCCTACAAGGTCAACGTATACACTACTACAACGGTGGATACGGATTACGTAAAATATATTATGGCTGCTTGAAAAAAGTCACTCCGGTGTTTTTTCTGGAGACGGTAATATTATGGATATTTAGACAGAATGTGAACAAGGTCACACAGCTAGATGGCGGGTTGAAGAAAACAGTGTGCAAATAATGCCTACAAGGTCAACGTATACACTACTACAGCGGTGGATACGGATTACGTAAAATATATTATGGCTGCTTGAAAAAAGTCACTCCGGTGTTTTTTCTGGAGACGGTAATATTATGGATATTTAGACAGAATGTGAACAAGGTCACACAGCTAGATGGCGGGTTGAAGAAAACAGTGTGCAAATAATGCCTACAGGGCAAATAATGCCTAAAAGGTCAACTTATACACTACTACAGCGGTAGTAAAATAAAAAAAAGTAAAATAAAAAAAAAATGAATATTAAAAAAAAAAATTAAAGTTGGTGCTGCTGAACTACTAGGAGCAGCAGATTAGCACACCAGTCCCACTCCCCAACACTGCTAGACTAATAGCACTGGGCTCTTATAGTAGTAGTAGTAGTAGTAGTAAAACAACAAAAAAATAAATAAAAGCAGTCCTTACAAGGACTACTGTTATTGCAGCAGTCAGCAGATGAGATCAGAAGCAGGACAGCTGCCCACTGCAGCTACATACAGAGCACTGCAGTAGAAGGTAGATTACTAGCCAGCAAAGCTACCTAAGCTTAAATGTCCCTCAAACCCCTGCAGACTTCTGTCCCTCCAATAACAGAGCAGTATCAAAACGATTACTAGCCAGCAAACTTTCAACTGTCCCTGAAATCACTAACAGGCAGCAGCTCTCTCCCTACACTATCTCTTCAGCACACACAGGCAGAGTGAAAAAACGCTGCAGGGCTTCGGTTTTTATAGGGAAGGGGAGTGGTCCAGGGGAGAGCTTCCTGATTGGCTGCCATGTACCTGCTGGTCTGGGGTGAGAGGGCAAAAAAAAGCGCCAACAATGGCGAACCCAAAATGGCGAACGTCGCGCGACGTTCGCGAACTTCTGGCGAGCGCGAACACCCGATGTTCGCGCGAACACCCGATGTTCGCGCGAACAAGTTCGCCGGCGAACAGTTCGCGACATCTCTACAGGAGAGCAGGGGTCTAGGCTTAGGGAGCTGTCAGAAACCATTAAAAATCATAAAAAGTCTGCATAGTTTTAAAATGATGTATATTGCAACGTTGCTTGAACTTATGTTTACTTTTCAAAAAGCTTAAGTTATGTTTTTGTGGAGCTCCCCCATTAACTTAATTGATGCATTGATGCAAAAAAAAATGCAAAATCAGCATTAAAGGTTTATTTTTTATACTTGTATTTGAAAATATTGAAAATAAAGAGGTTGAATATTTCTTATTTCTCTCCTCCTCTGTTAAAGGAGTTGTTCACCTTCCAAACACTTTTATTCAGTTTAGTTGCTTTCAGATAGTTTACCAGATATAAAGACTTCTTTCAATTGCTTTCTGTTTTTTATTATTTGCTATTTTTTTCAAAATGGGAGTTTAAAATGGTGTGTCTATGGTGTTTCAGTCTGGCAGTTCAGTAATCCTGGAGAGAATTCTGAACTGCTACAATTTTCTACATTAACCAGTGATACATTTCTCAGCAGCATCTGTAGAATATTACTATTGTATCAATTCTAACAGCTGCCTTGAAATGAAACTGAGTGATTCTGCTCAGCAGGACCAGAGATAAGAAATGTATCAATTTAGGGGATTATTTATTAAAATCCAATTTATCTCATTATTTTAATAAAGAAACCACGACCAAACTCCCATACCTAATTTGACCTTGTTTATTATTTAAAAAGCTCAAATTAATTGGTTCAGGGAAAACCCCCAAAAAATGTAAAATCACATGATTTTTTCAGGCTTTTCCCCCGAATGGTATGATTTTTTGTTTTTTTGCCCAAAAAGCCTAAAATGATTGGATTTTCGGGCTAAACCCATTGTAGACCACAGAAATTTCCAATTAGGATAGGAACCTCTGCCATTGACTTATACACAACTTCGGCAAGTCTGAGGTGGCAGCTTTTCGGAATCTGGTTTTTTGCTGCTTCGGCCTTTAATAAATCTTGAAAAAAATTGTTTTTTAAAAAAAAAACTGAAAAATTTAAATTTTCCCACAAAAAACCTGACCAAAGAATTAGGAGTTTACATACAAAGACACACGTCCATCAAGTTCAGCCCTTTAACTGCATTTTACCCTGCCTAACTGCTAGTTGATCCAGAGGAAGGCCAAACAACCCATTTGATGCCTCTCCAATTCGCCCCAGAATGGGAAACAACTCCTTCCTGACCCCAAAATGACAACAGAACTAGTCCCTAGATCAACTTATACTGTGAGTTATCTTCCATACCCCTGTATTCCTTCACTTGCTAAAAAGCAATCCAAACCCTTCTTAAAGCTATCTAATGTATTGTATGAACAAGTAAAATAAAAGTCAACCCAATACCGAGCCCTGAGGGACCCCACTAAGAACCTTACTCCAAGTAGAGAATGTACCAATAACAACCACCCTCTGTACCCAATCCTGTAACCAGTTTCCTATCCATGTGCCAACTTCATTAAGTACAACAGACCTTAGTTTAGAAAGCAGTTGTTTTAGGGCACAGTATCAAATGCTTTGGCAAAATCCAAATCATCTACTGTTCCCCCACTGTCCAGCATCTTACTTATCTCATCATAAAAGGCAATCAGATTTGTCTCACATGACCTATCCTTCATAAAGCAGTGCTGATTGCTGCTCTTAATGTCATTCACTAGGACAAAATTTTAATGTGATCTCTTAACAAGCCTTCAAATAATTTGCCCACCACAGATGTCAAACTTACTGGCCTATAATTGCCAGGTTGAAATCGTAATACCTTTTTAAATATTGGAATGACATCAGTTTTTTCCAATCCATAAGTACCATACAAGATGAAAGTGAATATGAGAAGATTATAAAAAGGGGCCGGTCTAAAACTAAGCTCTCTCTGGGACGTATGCCATCTGGCCCTGGCACCTTGTTTATTTACGCTTAATGAACCATATAAATTTGCAAGTTTGCTGCAAAAATGTAGATGCCAGTGACGATTAATGGACTTTATTGGCATCAACTTTCTATGTTTTGTGAATTTTTCATCCATTATGTGAATTTCGCAGGAAATTTGCGAATTTTGTGGTGAATCAAAATGAGACAAATTCACCCATCACTAATCCTGAGTCAGCCAGTGACTATATTGAGCTGAGCCAACAGTGCAGGTATGAAGTGGGCCTGGGAACCCAGACTCCTCTACTGTATACACTGAAGAAAATAACTGATTTAGCCCATTTCTGTTACAACCATACTGGTACCTTTTTTTAAAGGACCAACACTCTCAACCCATATCTTTTTACTATCAGTATACTTAAAAAACATTTTAGGGTTAGTCTTAGCCTTAGTCGCAATGCGCTCCTCATTACCTATCTTTGCCTTCCGTATTGCTGTTTTATAACATTTATTATAGTGTTTATATTCATTAAATGCAGACTTTTAGTTTTTAAAAGCCTTTCTCTTCTTTCCTATTAACTTTTTTATCTCTATATTAAGCCACATAGGGTGATTCTTAGTGCTTCTACATTTACTCTTTAAAGGACAAGTCAACTAAAAATAAAAATAAGAAAACATTATTCTAAGCAACTTTGCAATATACATGCATTACAAATTTTCTATGGTTTTTAAGTTATTTGTATATGTATTGCTATTGAAAGCAGTGTTTGTCTGTCTCTTTCTATTCTCTGCCCTGATGTCTAAGACTGTTGATACAATGTAAGACAAAGTTTTCTTTGATTAGCCAATTTTTAATTTTGGGGTTTACTTGCCCTTTAACTTGAAAACAGTAAAGATTTAATATAATTTTAAATGACAACCGTTTCTGTTCTGTGTTTTTAGATAAAAACATAATGCCCCAATCTATTCTCTAAAAGGCAGCCCTCAAGGCACTAAAATTAGCTTTTCTGAATTTGTTCTGAATATGTGTTTTGTTGTCCCAGTGTATATTTGTTTTTTGCATCAGTCATTAAATTATATCACATTATGGTCACTATTACCCAGGGGTTCAATTACTTGCACATTTGCAATACATTCTGGGTCATTAGAGTACAAGTATAGCATTTTTTCTGGTTGGCTCCTCAACAACGTGTGCCATAAAATTGTCATGCAACAAGTTTATAAACTTGTTCCCATTAACTGACTTGGCAGTACTATTGCCCCCCAGTCAATATCTGGGTAATTAAAATCTCCCATTATCATTACTTTCCCCAAACTAGCAGCCTTTTCTATTTGCATCAGGAGGTTAGCCTCCTCCTCCTCACTTATATTAGGGAGTCTATAGCATATTCCTACAATTAATTTGCTGGACTCTTTACAATTGGTGAAGAGCTCCACCACTTCTGCCCCCTCATTTTCTAACATAACCTCCTCCTTTATATAAGCTTTTAAATCCTGCCTAACACACAGACATACCCCTCCTCCTTTTCTATTGCCTCCGAAAACAAACTCCGAAGTCCCTCCGAAACAAAATATAGCCACTGATATTAACTGCCCAGTCATCATATTTTCCTTCCAGACTCCTTGCATGTGCAAACATACATTCCAAATCTTCACCCCCCCTGCCTACTACCTCATCTAACCTGTCTTCCACGGAATTCATTACTGAACCCGTCCTGCCATGGCTAGTTTAAATTTTCCTCCAACCCTCTAGCTATCTTCTCCCCCAAACAGCTGCACCATCATTATTGAGGTGCAGCCTATCCCTGGCAAAGAGCCTGTAGCCGATTGAGAAATCAGCCCAGTTCTCCAAAAACCCAAAACCCTCCTGCCTACACCAATCTTTCAGCCACACATTAATCTCCCTAATTAAATAACCCCCTAAACATATCAATTTAGAACAGTTTACAAAGTTGGTGGCTCCCATCCCAGAGCTGCTTCAGAAAGACATAAGAAGGTGAAAAATGTAAACTTCAATATTTTAAAAATGGTTAAATATAGAAAATAGAAAGAATATTCATATCTGAAAAAAATGAAGTAAAAAAAGTGTTGAAAGGTGAACAAGCAGTTTTCTCCTACAACCTTACTTAACACATTCCAGGGGGCTCCCATAGTGTTATAGTCCCCTAAAGAAGATGAAAGTGGCAATGGCCTAACAACACAATGGGCATGGTATGATGTCACTGGGAATAAATGGAACTCTTCTTACCAGGTGTAGAGAAAAAACATTTTGTACATGGCTTTCATGCACAAAACTGAGACTATGCTTACATCTAGTGAATTTAGATTTCCCACTTTGTAGATTCATTCAGGGTCGTACTGGAGCCATAGGGGCCCACCGGGGCTGCAAAACAAGGGCCCTCCTTGCAGTCCCCAAGGGCCCTCCCTCTTAAATTTAACTCACAGCGTGCGTATCCGCAAACGTGATGCAAATTAGCAGTGGCAAATGTCCTTATGGGGCAGCTGGGGGAGCAAGCAAGGGGAGCAGTGCAGGGCCGGAGGGGGCCCAAGAGGTCCGGGCCCACCGGGCTTTTTCCCGGTGTCCCGCCAGCCCAGTCCGACCCTGGATTCACTTACTGTAAGTTAAAAAGTCTGCAAATCTATCATTTGCAATACAATACTTATTTAAAATTTAAAGATTGCATTTTCTTAGTCCTAAGAAGCCACTGCCACAACTTTTTTAGTGACTGAAGCCTTGCTACATTATTTTGAATATTTAGAAGTAAATGAAGTCAAATGTTTTGGTTGTGTACTTAAATTAAATCACATCACAGTATATGCACTTTTAAAGAACATTAAATCATCTGAGTAAAAAAAACTATGGAATAACTATGGTAAAATGTGTTTGATTGGCAAAGGTTCCTTGACATTCATTATCAGAAAAAAAACATTTTAGGTGTTTGTCATTGCAAGAATGAAACTTTAAAAGAAAGTATGTCAATATTTCATAGTATTGGCTGATAATAATGTGCCTGATATTTTTTGAAGTTTTGCTGCAAATCATAAAAAAACACTGATGGTAAGCTCAATACTTCATTTGTAGGGAATATAATAAACTGTTTCATAATATTGATTAGAGAAATATAGTGCTTATTTTTTTTCCTTGGCTCTCTACGAGTCGCTCAATAGGTCAGAGAGTGATGCAATCAGTTTCCTAATACGACATTTTGTGGAAGATTTGCAAGTCCTACAGGAATCTTTAAGCATAGATAAATATGCACTCGTGGTTTCACTTGGATAGTTTTTTACCACCAAAGGATGATTATGTTGTGTGCCTTGAGACACTGGCTATAATATATTTCCTATCTCTTTATTGCATTTTGGAATCATAAACAATGACTGTTTGGCTCAAAGCCATTTATTCAGCCCAAAAAGACATTATTTGCACAACAAAAATCAATAAAAATGTTACTAGGTCTGACTGGATATTTTGCTTAACTGTGATATTTGTCTGTCACTGATGGCATGCCATCTCTCGTAGGAGACTGCGGCCAAAACACAGCTATTGATCCAGTCATCAGTGATGGATTCTGGCATTTGGAAAGAGCTGCTACAGAGAATCTCGATTAAATTTTTTTTCTATGTTTTGCCTGCAGCACAGTCAAGATAACCTCAATGAGGAGATTTTCTTTGTTTTATTGGGTGCCTAACTCTACTACTTGCTAAATGCTCCAGACCAAAGTTCATTATTGAAAGAATTAAGTCAATCTATGTTTAGCCAAAGGCTGTGACATCACATCAAACCCAACTGATTTAACCAAGACCTGCTTGTCCTTTTCATCAGCTTAAAAGTGTAAAGGAAACATTTCATATGTACTTGTGTGCCTTGATCAGGGGTGATGTGTGGAGGTGCTTAATCTGTTAGCATCTTAAATTATGCCATTTCACAAAAAAAAGAGAAGGAGAAAAACCAACTGTATCAACTGTGTTAGTGCCTTGTTACAAGTAAGTAGCTCTGTTATACATTCTATTAATTCCTTTTACATGACTACAACAAGAATGTTTCTTGTCATGCAATGCACATGAATATTCTCACTGAAAAAAACCCATCGTATAATTCTCTTCTGGTAAACTAATTATGTAATAATAAGCTTACCCACTGGAACACAAATTAGAAACTATTTCATAAGCAAATATTTTAATTAGAAGGTTTGTTGTTTTCGAAAGCATAAAACTGTACAATAATGTACAATAATTTATCATGGTAAGCTAGTTATAAAGTAAACCATATAGGTGGAGCCTTTAATATAGCTTGGCTTAGGGTAGATTTGTACACATAACACCAGACTCAGTTCATATGAAGAAGGCAGAAATGTGTTTGTTAAAGTGCAACAATGCAGCCTGGATTTGTTTTTAAACCATCACATGGAACTTGTCCTTTGTCTTTCCCAGAAATGTGAAAGATGTTTAATTAAATGGGAACATTTATGTTTGAATTAGTTGGAAAGTAAACCCGCATTTTGTTTAGTTATTATATCATGTATGTTTATGAAGTGAATGGCTCATTTGCTAATTTAGCAAACTGCAATTTCTTGTTTAAAAATGGGGCAGTTTGACACAATTGACCCACATTGAAACATTATTTTCAAGGTTTACAGTTGTAGTCTCTGCAAAATGTGCTACTTGTGCCTAATGTGTCAATCCCTGTGCAAACATTGCTCATGTTTTGTAAATGAGTCATGCTCAAACACTATTTGCACATAATACAGCGATCACAACTAGAAGCACAGCTCTGTATAAGGAAGGTTTAAGGTCTAACTAGTGCTGAGGGAAGCAAAGTTATCCAGAGGGTTATACTTAACACCTGCTTGATGTTGGTTAATCAGCCGTATTTCTGCTAATATTTGCATATCATCATAATGTCAATAATAAATCTGTAGTTTATGGTCTGCAAGTAGAAATTGGTAACTCACCACACTAAGGAAGAGGCCCAGGTGCACCGCCCTGACCCCTTAGCACGGGGAGTGGACAAACCGAAAAAACTTTTTGGAGCAGGCACTCAAAGAAGGCAATCTTCCACCAGGCAGATACATTTCAAAGTGAAAAGTTTATTGTGTCCACAGCCTTAGGCGTTTGTGATAAACACTTAATCATAGTCATCATAATGTCTCACAAAGGATAAAAAAGGTAATTTTTAATTTAAAAAAATATTGTGTCTAAAAAGGCACACACATTAAGAGATACTGTATACTGGAGACTGTAAACAAAATGCTTTTGTACAAACAATGCCTGTGCCACCCAAACACCAACATTGATGTCATTATTTTACACCATCTAGGACTGGGTGCACCTATACAATTGAAAAAACAAATTGTAAAAAGTGAAAATGCTTAACACTTTTTAAATGGCTTATTCTAAACCACCAGGTTTTTTATACCATATTTTTTACAGAATCCACTGCACATTAGCCAAAATTCACTGCATATATTTTTAAAAAGACATAATTTTACATAGCAACATGTGGTGCAGCAGCTGCATGAACAGCTTTTAGGTGTATACAGGCACAAGGAGTTTCCAGGTCATGAGACCACTGCAAATCACAAAATTTCAATGCCTGATAGGGAAGCAGGGGATCAAGAGGTTAATCCTATAGATACCCCCACTCCACAATTTCCAGAGGAGAAATGGGTACATTATCCCAATAGATTCATTAAGTTTCCAGTTAAAAAGGTCTATAGTAATTATGTTTATATACATTTTTATGTATTTTATTTCAAATAACACATGTACATTTTCATTGATCATTTCGGAGCAGTAATCCCCTGACCAGGGAATGCATCGATAGGTTCAGAGTGATTACCATGTAAGTCTATGAAGAGACAAATTCAAACATATTGCTACCTGCCGAGCTGGAAGCAAGCATGTTCATGAACTAATCATGCAGTGTAGTAGGTAATGTATAAGTCACACACAATAAATCTAAATAAATGTGCTAATATTCCAAGGGTTGGAATATCAGGCACAATACAAATGCAATGTGCAGCAGAAGGTTTTTCTCCTGTCAATTTATTTCAGTTAATCTGATGTGATTCACATTGTAAGCATCAGGTTCTGCTGAAAACCACCAGGTTTAAAGAACATGTAATTAATATACCTGCTATATATGATTTTAATATGCCACATACCTCCTAATATTCCCTCTTTAAAACTTATAGAAAATGTGCACTTAAGGTAAGGTTACTAGATTATACCTTTAAATAACTTTATTATAATGTAGGGAGTAATTTTTGAGACAATTTGCAATTGTTTTTCATTTTTTATTATTTAGCTTTTTATTCCACAGCTCTCCAGTTGGCAATTTCAGCAATCTGGTTGCTAGGTTCCAAATGGCCCTAGCAACCATGCATTGATTTGAATAAGAGACAGGAATATGAATAAGAGAAGGCCTAAATAGCATAATGGGTAATAATGGGTAATGGGTAATAAAAATTAGCAATATAACAATAAATGTGTAGCCTTTAGCAAATCCTTCAAAATTTATAAAAAAAGAAGAAAAGAAGGCCAATGGAAAAGTTTATTAGAATTAGCTATTCTATAATATGCTAAAAGTTAACGCAAAGGTGAACCACCTGTTAAGGTATAAGGCATCCATTGCCCAGAATCTATATTTTAAAAAACTGTTTATAAAGTCTGTATAAAAGTCTGCCTTCTTGCCATGACCATGGATTCCAAAAAAATGAGGGTTACAAGATTTTACAAATTTTAGTATAAATACATTTTAGTATAAACAGAACCCAAGTAAAAGAAAGACTGTTCAGTATTCTTGCTGCAGACTGCTTGCATTCCTGGGTAATTTTCTGGGCCCCTCTTATCCCCCTGACCCTCTTGGCTCATAGTTATGGTAGTTATGCCACTGGAAATGGATGACCACATGCATACACCTTAAATGACAGGCACATTATGCACCTTATACTGTGTAATTGACTGTAAGGTGCAATTCTTTGTGTTCCATTAGGAAAGTGTAGAAATTTGCATCTGGTTGAATCAGGAACTGCAAAAGGGGGCCATATGGAAAAAAAAACGGAATGTGCAATACTTTGCCCCTTGCATCCCCTTAGTAAAGAAGCCCTGTTTATTCTGCTCTAAACTATCGTTGTCTTGGTCAACCTCAAGGTGATTTTATGCAGACACAGAACTAAAGCATAAATAAAGGGGTGATTCATCTTTAAGTTAACTTTTGGTATGTTATAGAATGGCTAATTTTAAGCAACTTTTCAACTTGTCTTCATTATTTATTGTTTATAGTTTTTTAATTTTTTGCCTTCTTCTTCTGACTCTTTCCAGCTTTCAAATGGTGGTCACTGACTTCATCCAAAAATCAAATGCTCTATAAAACTGCAGCTTTATTGTTATACCTACTGTTGATTAATCATGTTTGTGAAGATTCTCATTCATCCAGGTCATGGTATATCTATAGAAATAAGTCAAATCAACTGAACTTGCTACACGTCAAACTACACGTTTGAAGACTGCCAATTCCAGATTCTAGACCGGGAAAGCAACTAGTTTAAAAGAGGTGTTAAATAAGGCATATATGTAAAAACTGAAAAACTAAGTCTGAATTGAGGCGGGGTGGGGGGGGGGTGCAACACCTAGGGGCAGATTCACTAAGGGTCGAATTTCGAAGTTAAAAATACTTCGAAATTCGACCCTCGAATTGAAATCCTTCGACTTCGAATATCGAAGTCGAAGGATTTAGCGCTAATCCTGCGATCGATCGATCGAAGGATTTTTCGTTCGATCGAACGATTAAATCCTTCGAATCGAACGATTCGAAGGATTTTAATCCAACGATCGAAGGAAAATCCTTCGATCAAAAAAAGGTTAGCAAGCCTATGGGGACCTTCCCCATAGGCTAACATTGACTTCGGTAGGTTTTATCTGCCGAAGTAGGGGGTCGAAGTTTTTTTTAAAGGGAAAGTACTTCGACTATCGAATGGTCGAATAGTCGAACGATTTTTACTTCAAATCGTTCGATTTCGTTCGAATTCGAACGAATTTAACCAATTCGATGGTCGAAGTACCCAAAAAATACTTCGAAATTCGAATTTTTTTCATTCGAATCCTTCACTCGAAGTTAGTGAATCTGCCCCCTATTGTCTGCCACATACAATGCTGTTTTGGCACCTCTCCCTGTAAGGTTTAATAACACACCAAAGCTTCAATCTTGCTAATACTCAACAATTTATTTAATGACATCATTGTGGATTATGATAAACAGATTATGCTGTTTGGAGCATCATTCCAGAGGATATATATTCTTGAAGGAAGATTTAGAAGTTATTCTGAATTGAGAAAGCCAGTTGGATGACTGGTGAAACCAGTGCATATTCCAGCCAATGCATGGTTGCTAGGATCATTTTGAAAGCGCAAACAGGAGAGCAAACCGGAGAGCTGCTGAGTTAAATAACTCAAAACACATAAATAAATAAAATGAATATTAATTTAAAATTGTCTCAAAATATCACTCTCCACATCATACTAAAAGTTAATTTAAAGGTGGACAACCCCTTTAAAACAGTGATTATAATTAATGCGGCTTTGACAGAGTTCTGTCTATGTGAGGCTGCTTCCCCTGTTGTCACAGAAGTGTAAATTTCACATGAACAGTATGACATGCATGTAGTCACTAGGTCATTTATATGGATACATTTTCTCAAATGTTTATCTGTAGTTTAAATTGTGATTATTTAGAAATTCAGTCTAAATGCAGTATTTAAGCACAACTTATTAAATGTATTTTATTTTGTCAGTAGCAGTAAATTATCCCTGTGGTAGGGAAGGAAAAACATTTAATAACATTTATTATGCTTTTGCTTTCCTCTAGAGCTACAGTGCTTTGTCACTCTACTATAGCCAAATAATGAGCATAACTGAAATGGACATAGTTTAAAGGATTTACAATTTTGCACAATATTGACAGCTGGACTACTTTTTATAGAAGTTACATGCTGCTGATGCTTTTGGAATCCAAATAGAAATTGAAGCACATAGTAATGATTTTGCAAATACTTTTCTAGTCCAAAATCAATGTCATTGATTGTCATTAAAGCAGCAAGCCTAAAACAAAGAAGTGGCTTCTAATTTTCAGGCTCCTGCTCGACCCGGCTCTATCTCTTCCTAGTTAAGGGTATCATTAAATGGTAAAAGCAAACAGCATACTGGGAGACCAAGTGTTTTATTAATTCATCATCAGAATCTCAGTGCATTAATATTAATAGCTTTAAATTGGATTCCATTTAGGAAGTGAAATAAATATGCTTTAGTAAAGCCTGTATAGCTGATAAATCCTTGAAAATGGAACTTATGCAGGCAACACCAAAATAACTTCCTCAGCCATAGAGACACCTTCTGGATAACATTTCATCTTAAAAGCTTTTGTATGTAAATGACCAGCACTGTCACGCTGCTTATTCTGGACTGATTTTGAAACATATATAATGAATTTCTTAAAACAATTTTTAAGCGTATTTATTTCATTTTTTTAAAACAATTTTTAAATTTATACAATTCTTTGTAATTCAGATTGAGATTTATACAAACCTAACATCAACCCATTGTGACATCTTGTTCTGTAACTTATAGTAACCTGAAAAGAGATACAGTACAATTCAAAAACTTTGAAAAATTTGCAAATGCAGTTGCACTTGTATCTAAGCAGAATTTTTAACCCACAGTTGTCAGCTTTAAGCATAAATATAAGCATATATGTATATAATACAAAAAAGACTTGTATCTTGTAAATTATATCCTTATAAACAGTGAGTACTGATGTCATCAGTTATAAACGGTGAGTAATGATGTCATTTCTGTCACATAACTGGAATTTGTGTATTATAATACATAAAGTACCCCCTGTTGCAAAATATGAGGATATTAGAAGTTACCTCGGAGTTCCATGAAACTCCTTATATCCTTATAATTTAGAAGAGGGGGTACTTTATTCACTATATAGTGCTTAGTGATGTATTCAGCTATAATCAGAGCTTAGCGATGTCATTTTTGTCACATGACTCACTGAAACTTGTATTGTGTATTATAATAAATAAAGTACCCTCATTGCAAAATATGAGGATAGTGAAAGTCACCTCTGAGTTCCATGACCTGTATATAAACACTTGGCATTCAGCCTCGTTTTTTTATACTGTCATGGAACTCCTTGGTAACTAATAATATACTTAAATTTTACAAGAGGGGTACTTTATTCACTATGTATACAACTCATTCTGAGCAGTTTATAAATATTATACATGGATAGAAGTAAGTAACCCATGGACAGTTGTTAAGATATGTTGTTGAAGATATGAAGTGCTAATGTTCATTTAAAGGGGAAGTTCACCTTTAGATAAACTTTTAGGGGCACATTTACTAATTAATCAAATTTTTATGGGAAAACAAATCTGACTAAACTCCCTTTCACGATTTGAACTCATTTATCAATAATATTTCTCGAAAAAATCAGAGCAACAAAATGGCACAACAAAATCCAGCGCCAAATCGAACTGTAAGATTGATGCTC